>NC_034016.1:6117929-6232472 GCF_000346465.2 Prunus persica | reverse complement strand
ACTAAGTCGTTAAAATGACGTCGTTAAAATGAGGAACCATGGCGGCTATTTAACTATACGACGTAAAATATATATATCAACGACTTAACCGCTGTCGTTACATAAACGTCGTCGATGATACCCTGAACCCTTAAGAAATTGAAGATGTTGTAAACCATAAACGACTCAATTGTTCAAAGAACGTCGTCTAACTATATTTTTACGTCGTATTTGTTTAAAACACGAAACAACAAAATACGACGGTTTGTGACTTTATTAGGTCGTTGGAAAAGTATTACACGTCGGTTAAGCAATTTGTATGTTTGTTTTTTTTTTAATTTAAGAAAACCTCAACAAATTTTTACATTACATATTATAGAGAAAATTTGTACATTATACATAAATATCAAGTGTTCAATAATTGCCCTGTTTAATAATTTGGAAAACAAACTCTGCCCATTCATTCCGGACTTCATCAATGGCTTCTTGGGGGTATGAAGCTTCCTGGTTTCCCTTGGCATACTGCATAAACAATGACTATTAGGGTTTATAAATAAAAAGAAATTCAATCACAGACGACGATATTTTTCATAACCGACGTAGTATATCCATTCAACGACGTTAATTTTACATGACCGTCGTTGATAATACAAAAAACGACGTGAAATGTATGAAGGTAATTTCTTCTTACCTTATTCTCAAACCCCAAGGAAGGATCCATGATGATGTCCCTCATGAAGCGCATCACATAATACCCGCATTCGACATTGCTGGGTTGCTTTGGTGTGCCTGAGAGAGTTTTCCAAATTACATTTTTACGTCCTGCTCGGGCTATGTGGGTATTATATATTTTTAAAGCACTGTTCACGATGTTTTTCGCCTCTTCGTCGACCACACGATGACCTGGCAGAGGATCCAGAAAATAGACGGTCTCCTTCTTTGCTCTTACAATCAGCAAGATCCAATGGCGGCTGCACAAAATTAATATAAAAACGACGGTTATTTACAAAAACGACGTATTATAGTATTTCACACGACGAAATAAAGTAGATAACGACGACATTATATATTTATCACGACGATAAATAAATACCGACGTGGTTAGTAGTTTCAAACGACTAAATAAAATAAAACACCGACGTGGTTAGTTTATAAGCTGTCATTTATTGAAAATCATAAAAACAAAATCCTAAGGAGACTAACCCTGGATTGTAAGGCATCATGAAAAGCTGTTCACCGTCTGTCTTCTGAAGTCGAGCTGCTACCAGTCGTGATCTTTCAGTTATTGTGCCAGAGTTGGCACTAACTGTAGCAGGGTCAATAAAGCCAACCATGCTGCACATATTGGCTTGTTTCAAAACATCGTGTAAGTACCTAAATACATAAAATAATATAAACAAGTCAGCACAAACAAACACGACGGTTATGTATAAAAAAACGACGTATTATAATATTTCACACGACGTACTGAAATAGATGAGGACGTTATAATATATTTATCACGACGGTAGTTAGTTAAGACGACGTGGTTAGTTAGTTAAGACGACGCAATATATAAACCAACGAGGTATTATTTTAGAAGTACAAACCTCATATATACAGCCAATACAGTAGCTCCAATTTCTTCCATGCCTGCAAATTGTGTAATATCTTCAGGCAGGAGGAAGGTATCGCGCTCACCACCAAACACCTCCTTATCAATTGTAAATTGGAGTGTCTTATCCTCAGGCAGGAGTGTCGTTTCCACAAAACGACAAAGAGTTTTTAAAGAAGATGGCGCCTCCATATTTGAATAAGCACCAACTTCAATAACCTGTTTAAAGAAATAAAAAAAATGACGTGGTAATTCAATAAAGACGACGGTTTAAGTAATAAAACGTCGTCTTAAAAGTATTTAAACGACGGTGAAAAAACTGTCGTGGTAATTCAATAAAGACGACGGTTTTATGAATAAAGCGTCGTCTGAAACCATTTAAACGACGGTGCAAAAACCGTCGTTTAAATATTTTATTACGTCTTAAAAAAATTCCGCCGTCTAAGTTTTAAACAAACGACGGATTAAATAAAAATATCGACGTCTGAAATTTTGAAAAACAAATAAAAAAGGCAAAGTTATGTGAACATACCTTGTCGTCATGCTTTTCTTCATCTTCTTTCTCCTTTTCTTCTTCCTTCTCTTCATCTCTTTTTTCTTCTTCCTTCTCTTCATCTGGCTGATGTTTCCCCATTTTGGCAGTATCATCCTCCAAATGTAGGGATCTCACATCACCTCCAGAGCAGCTAGCTTTGTCAGACATTGGATTTTTGGGGCTTTGGCTAATTCTTGGTTTAAGCATGCTTGGATCAAAATTGGGAATTAATTGGGAAAGCTGACTCAGGAAATGCTCCCTCTCAGCCTCTACCAATTGTTTTGTCCTAGCCTCCATCCTTAAGGCCTCTTCCCTTGCCTTAGCCTCCATCTTTTTAGTCTCTTCTTGAAGGAGAACTCTTAAACTGTCCTTCAAACGGTCGTCAAAGCTCACCCTCTGTGGTTTGGGCAAATTGAAATATTGCCTTGGGGAAACACCAGCACCAACTCCCCTCACTCTGCCTGGATGCTCGGGGCCCAAAGCCATGGTCAGCACATCATTGCTGCCATCTACTCTGACTTTGCCTTCCGAGACTTGTTTCTGCAATTCATCCTAAAAAAAGATAAACAAAAAAACACACGACGGTTATTTATGTACAAACGACGTATTATATAATTTCACACGACGCAATAACGTATAAACCGACGTTATTATAACTTATCACGACGGTAGTTATACCGACGTGGTTATTTATTTAAAGCGACGAAATGAATAAACAACCGACGTCTTATGCTATAATTAAAGATAACAGAGTAGTGATTCCTATTTAGACCGTTAACGACGTTTTTAAAAAATTTTCGACGTGGTAATATCATTCACACGACGCGAAAATGAACCACCAACGTCTTATGCTATAATTACAGAAAACATAGTAGTGATTCCTATTTAGACCTTTAACGACGTTTTTAAAAACTTTTCGACGTGGTAATATCATTCACACGACGAAAAATATAACATACGACGTAATAAGAATAATTCACAGTTTAATAAAAATTTAAAACAGAGTGATAGTAGGCTTACTATTAATTTTGCTTTCTCTGCCACCTTTGGATCAGGGATGTTACCATGTTTGTCCTGTCTAGCTCTCTTCCATAAGGTAGATCGATCAATTTCTACCCCAAGCATGGTTTCCTCCAATTGATCCTCCAATCCAGCATATCCTTTTCAAGACAATCGATGATTGTACTCGAGTTTCTCCCTAATCTGTGCATGTTGAGAATGCACAGACTCAAAATCTTTGGATAGCCTTGAAGCTACAAAGGCATCCCATTGTGCTTTCTCTATGAATTTATATGTTTCAGGGGGTTGGCTTAATTTCTCCCTGTCATTGGTGTATGGAAGGATATAATGCCTCGTTAGTGTAGACTTGAAATCCTTCCATTTCTTGGAAGCAGAAGCTAAAACAGAGGTCTTGCCCCCTTGGCCTACGACAAAAGCCATGTCAACTGCTTCCCAAATCTGCTCCTTTATATCCTTGGGGATTTGGGACCATTTCTTGTCCACAAGTGGGATCCTGGAGCGTGCCAACACACCAATATACGACTGCATCTCAATATGTGCTTGGCCAACACCTTTCCCCCTTTTATTGTACTCAACAATTGGCCTTAGTTTTTGAAGCTTTCTCTTCACAACACGAGGCATTGTGCTCATACCTCGACCAGTCTTTGAATCATCTGAGATTGTTGTCTGGCTGGTTTGTTCTGTCTCAGCAGATGATGAAGCAAACTTCATCTTCTTCGAAGACTTCATCTCCTTCGAAGACTTGTCTTGAGGAGCTACCATTCCAAGCTTCTTGGAGCCAGAATCCTTAGTTTGTTGGTGAGAAACCATTTTAACAGACAAAACTGCAAGTGAAAATATTTCAGGAAAACATTAAGAACACAAACGACGGTATTAAAAAAATACGACGTATGATATGATTTTAGACGACGCAATGAAATAATCTCAGACGTAATAAATGTTTAAAACCATTATTTATATAACGTCGTGGTATATATGTTCACACGACGTCAATAGTAATACACCGTCGTGGTAAACTATTATTTATATAACGTCATGGTATTTATGTTCATACGACGTCAATAGTAATACACCGTCGTGGTATTAACATTCACACGACGTAAAACAATAAGATATTTTGTCGTCTATATTAGATACCAACCCTAGTTTCTTTTTCTTTATATTTTATCAAATAAGGGAAAAACAAAAACCATTGTTCAGCGAAATAAAACCTGCAATTAAACAAGCATATAAAAAAAGACTATTATTTTAAAAAGAACTTTGTCAATTTTCAGACGACGCTAGAACAACTGACGAACCGTCGTGGTCTACCGTCGTCTTATTTAGTTGATGTAGTTGTCTTCAAAGTTGGAAACTTTCTCTCTTTGTCTGTATATTTTATCAAACTTGGAAAGAAGTAAAATGATTTTGGCCAGAAAAAAGGTAAAAAGATTTTTCAAACAAAAAACGTATGAGCATGCAAAACAGTAACCAAAATAGTGAAAATGAAAGCTTACCTTTTGCGTGCAATGAAAGCAAGAGGAAGATGATCGATGTTTAAGTTCAGAAACGACGAAGAAGACGAGAGGAAGACGATGAGAAACTCTGACAATGCTCTGACAAGGAAAAAAGACGAAAAGGTTTCTCTGGGAGATTGAAATTTTTAATCGGGTTTGGAAACAGTGCATGTGTAAGTCGAAAAGTTGCTTACATATAAAACCATTTCAAAAAAATAATACGGCGGTTACATTTAACTACGTCGTTTTTAACTAAAACGACGCAATATTTTTCATTCGACGTGGAATCATTTCATTTAACGTCGTTAGGTTTAATATAACCGACGTGGATTTTAATTTTTAAATTATGAATAGAATTTTTTTTCCCGTGACCTTTCAGTTTATTTTTCAATTACAGTGCGTTATAAATAGAGTTTTTTTTCCGGAGGAAATTTAAAACGAAGGAAATTAATATTCTGCAATATGTAAAGTTTCTTTTTTGGATGACAGATTTAAATAAAATAAGAATATAAAAACAACAAATGTGTAAGTCAAGTAGACGAAAAGTTGCTTACATATAAAACCATTTCAAAAAAATAATACGGCGGTTACATATAACTACGATGTATAAATTACAAAATACGACGGTACATTTAACTTCGGACGTGGTAAATAAATACGACAGTAGTTTGTAGGTACCGTCGTAGTAAACTCAAAAATTAAAGTACATAAGTAATAACTCGCGTCATGGTATATTATTTAACACGTCGTTTTTATTAATTTACCGACGTGGATTTCTGTAATATACGTCGATCATACCGACGTTGATTTTACAATTTAAACGGCGGTTTTTTTGTAAGGACCGCCGTTGGTTTTAAAAATTTATTCTATAAATTTGTCGCTTTCATTCATTTTCGGTTTACATTTAAGGTTCCAAGTTCTTCCTCTCTCAGTCTCTCATGTCTCAAAGACAATAATTTGGATGTTTTCTCAAAGAGAAATTGAGCTTACTCGCATCAAATATATGTCCTTGATCAAGCCTGATAGGACACTTAGTGCTTCTGAATACTCCTTGCTTTCCATCAAAAGAGATGCAAGCCTGGCCTCCACTCGCTGTCGAAGGAAAGTTCGCTTCTCAGGGAAATCTGAAGATCAGATGTGCCTGATCCTCTGCTTGATTTTCTTGCCTAAGAAGATCGTCGGATTTATTGTGATAGCCTCTTCCTTTATCCGTAGAGCTTCAGAAGAAGAAGATGGGTTTCAAGAATGCGATAAAGAATAGAAATGGCTTCAGATGGCCTCTAAAGCATGAGCAATTGAATCAGTAGTTTCTGGGAGATATGATGAAGACATTGTCAATGCTTTGAACTACACAAGTCCTGCAGAAAGATATGTTAAAGAAACTGAAACAACGGCGGTTTTCTCTTCTACCGTCGTCTTTTCTCGTCGTCTATATTAAGTTAAGATGGCGGTAGATTTATAATTACCGACGTAGATTATTTTGTTAAACGTCGTTAAGTGTACTACAACCGACGTGGATTTTAATTTTAAATTATAAATAGAGTTTTTTTTCCCGTATTCTTTCAGTTTTAGTTTTCAATTCCAAAGCGTGATAAATAGATTTTTCTTTCCCGAGGAAATTTAAAATGAGGGAAATTAATGTTCTAGAATTTGTAAACTAACACGACGCAATATTTGCAAATCTGTGTCATCTGTTAAGATTATGATGTGGAACAGAGTTCCATCTGGTAAGATTTCGTAACCCTTGGGATCTCAGACAAAACTGATTATGTCGGCGGTGTTCTATATAAACCGTCGTGGTTATTTCAATTCTTGTCATTAAGTAGATCTACCGACGTAGGATAAGAAAATCAAAGAAAAAAATTGTTAACAAAAATTCTTATTAAGACGACCGTTAAAATTAAAGGTACGACGTATAAAATGAATAAATACGACGATAAATTTTATTGTACGATTTAAAGATAACGTCGTAGAACTATACGATAATGACGTCGATATATTTATATTTTCCGTCGTTGTAAATTAATTTAATACGGCGATATTTTGTATTTTAAAGCCGTGGATTTGTTTGTAATTATACGGCGTCTTATACGAAAACCTCGTCGTGTTATTTTATGAGTAAAAACGGCAGTTTTTATTGAAATCGTCGTCTATTGAAATCGTCGTCTTTACTTTCTACGTCGGTCGATTCATAACTTCTGCCGTTCTTTGTTGGCATTGATTTTACACTGCGGAAATCTGTTTCAAATAGACGTCGGTTGTTTAATTATGTACGTCGTTGTTTTTGAACAGCCATTTGAAACTCCATTTTTTAGTTGTCTAAGGTTGTATTACACGACGGTGTTTTTAGAACCGTCGTCGTTTTATAAACCACGACGGTGTTCACTTAGACCGTCGTTGTTTTCTGGTCGTCTTTTTCACTTTTTGTAGTAGTACTCCTACCAATGCAAGAACTGCAGTGACACATAATATGGATACAATCATACCTGTAGACAAAACTCGGTGGTTGTCCACTCCCTTCCAAATAGTTGAGGATGAGAGAGTTGTCTTTTGCGTATTAGAAACATGGCCATGTCAAGGTGCTGCTATTTCAGAACACAACAACGGTATCAAGATGACAACAAATGACACATAGTCAATGTCATCAAATAAGAGATTGATCGAAATAAAGCCGGATTCAAATTGTTACCCTCGAGCTCATCCATGCAGTTTCATCTATCAGTTTGTAAAAAAAATCTGCCCCAACTTCAAATGGTTCGAGCTCCAGCTCCGCACTACAAAAACAACACTTGCAAAGGTAAATTGAAATATAATAGACAAGTGGAACACCTTGTATAATATGACAATGACACACACATGTATAGTATAGCTGCGTATAAATTGTTTGCATACATCCAAAAACAAGTATATTGGTTTTGCCAAGATACAAATCCTAACCTGATGTCAGTTTTCCAAGCCCTGCAAACTTGTATGATAGCCTTCACATCGTCCATGGCCACGGGTTTTGTCGGATCAAAACGGGGCTGAGGTGTCTGTGCATGCAAATCAGTAACCTTCCTCTTTTTCCTGGAGGGATCGGTGAATGAACTCAACAATGGTGTCGCAGCCCGCTTAAGTCTGCACCCTTTGCCTTCAGCATCTGGTTTCCGAACCGTGGCAGTAGCCTCGTTGTCCCCTTCATCACCAACCAGACTTATGTTACATTTCATGGGAGGCCTGACCTTGCATCACACCCCCTCAATTTCTGTCTTCTTCCAATCCTCTAACAAATGTAACATTGTTTTACAAATAACTCTATACCCATTCCCATCTTCCGGAGTAGGAAGGAGGGCATCTTCAACACTAGGAAGCTTCACATCTTCAGAGGTAGGAACCTTGTGAGGTTGTTGGTCCACTTGCCTCTCACGAACTGAAGTTTCAATTTCAGTGTCTATGACTTCCATGGCTGGAAAGGGTTCCACTCCATCAGCAGGGACTTCCGCTTCCCTTGCAGCCCCTTCTATATGCATGGCTGGAAAGCCTTCCACTCCATCACCACAGACTGCTGCTTCCATTTCACCCCGTTCTGTATGCATGCCTGGGAAGGCTTCTACTCCATCAGCTGGAACTTGAGTGTCCATTTTAGGTGCTGCTGTAGTCGGACTAGTAGGTTCATTGAAGGGTGACACTTCATTCTGCCCTCCTTCATTCATCTGAGCAGTACAGACTTCCTCATGCCCTTCTCCACCATAATTTTTTTTTAACTCCTCCATCTCCAACTTAAAATAATGTTCGACTGAAGCAATTTTTAGGGTCAAATCCCGAATAGCGTTTTTATTTCTGTCACACTCGTTCTCATGCTTGAAACAGTTCTTCTGTACAATAGCTTCCAAGTCACGAACTCTGTTCCTAAGCCCCCGATTTGAACTACGTAGCTTTTCCAACTGATCCATAGTGCTTCGTAATTGATGCTTCAAACTGCGAACGTCATTAACAGACCCTTTGCCCTGCATACAGTTATACTGCAACAGTTAGAAAGCTTACCAAAAACCAGGAAACTATTTCCACTTCATTCCTATCGTATTCGCAATATTTTCACAACATTGGAAAGAGGTCATGCTCACCTTAGAAGAGGAGGGAAGGGTAGCTGTTTCCTCAACATCCGCGGCTTTTTCTTCACTAGAATTGCCGGTTTTTTCTTCGGCCTCATCCCCAAATAATTCAACAATTTCTTCTTCGTTGTCATCATCACCCCAACTCCAGTAAGGTTGTTGCTTCTCAATATCTGTTGGCCGGAGAAGTTGCACATCAACCTCCAATTGAAACACATAAAAAAAAAATCAGTGAACTTTGTACTTTTTTCTAATCATAACATGACTAATACAAACAAATCTAACCTCAAAGTTTTCAAAAACCTGACTCATAACCTCCCGAAAACGGGCCACCGTGTTGCTCCTCCAATGTAATATTCGAGGGATGTGACTATTGTCTTCATAGACCGTGAAATGCAATGCTTCCAATGCTGGGAACACTTCAAAGCCCAAATCTATTCACAACAATGAAACATTAATATCTGTAAATGTATTTACATAAAATAGTTAATTGCTGGATATGTGTTCACCTGAAGAGCGAAGCCAAACCCCCTTATGATGTACTCTCTTTCCACTTTGTTTGGGCATTTTTCTTTTTTGGGGCACTTTCACTCTTTGGTATTCAGCACAAACTACCCTCAACAGTGAAGCATTTGTCATTGCATATGACACTGCGCCCCATGGATACTTGTCAAACTCCTCTAGGTCTTCAGCCAACTTCAAATAGCGCATGTCAATAAGCACATGCTTTTCACTACCCAATAGAATAAAAATGGCAAAATAGACCATTCCAAGCTTAACGCATCCTCATCATCTGTGCACTCGATGAAGACGGTGTGTAGGTCCGAAAGGGTGGCAGGTTTATTGCTACTGAAGTATTTTCGCTTCAACGAGCAATTTTCATTTGTCGCCTTCGGAATGAAAGGGAGCTTTCCGAACCTTAGCCCCGTGATGAGGCAAAATTGTTGGGCTGTGAATTGTATCAACTTGTTACCCACAATGAATTTTATCCCATTCACCTGTGTAACTGTCTTAGGATCAGCCTTCCTCATCAACAGGCCGTGGACAATTTGTGAATTCCACTTGAGGTCCTCTATCAGTAATAGATGACCAAAACAACTTCCCTCGAACCTCTGTAACTGCTTCGTATTGAACTTCGCCTTTATTGTTGTAATGGCGGTCCTTGTGTGTGAAAGGGCAAATGGCTTTCCTTCGTACTTCTCATCCTCAGGAATCATAAGCTTTGCTTTACAAGCCATTCTCAAGTTCCCTGCACAACAACATCATACATATGGATCATTGGTTACCCATATTTCATACGTACATTACTCAAACTAATACTTTCAACCCATTTTGATATATGTATATACATATGACAAAACCATAAATGTTTGTAAGCCTCTTTTCTACTCTCCAACTCTCTCCACACTCTCCTCTTATCTACATTCCCTTCTACCAAATGTACATCCCATTCCATCCAAAAACCAAATACCACCCAAGTCTGAAAACAATTTCATCAACCACGGATCCACTTCATACAGGGTTTGGGCGAAATGGCTACAATAATTACTCCAAATGCATCAATGCCTACTACAATCTACTCATGACCATAGTTATATACATGTCTAGTCATATGCAATACAGTACCACACATGGAACATCAGTATTCACAGTTATGGACTCTGTGTGCAAACTAGACACGTCAAAATGTTACTGCAACTGCAACTGCTAAACCTAGATGGATGAACATGCAATTTCTAAACAGATACTGAAGCCCCATAAAATACCATTTTCAGACATATATCACAAGCTGCAAGCAAGGAATAACAACACAATTTAGCATGTTTTATACCACAGGGAAGAGAAAATTTCCACGCCAACTAACTTTAGTATTTCAAAATCACATAATTAACCATTAACACTGGAAGGGTGCAAAATATGCTACTACGTGCTGAAACACCAATGATACCAACAATTTTACTTCTGCATTATTACTCAACAGCTAATTCAGGGCCTACTGAGGTAATGGTGTGTTATAATGGAATAGCCATTGCCACCAGAATATTTTCCCACACTAAATATGACTCATAAAATGGAAGTCAAAACAAGCATCACAAACGAACCAATCCTAGATGACAAATAGCAATTTGAGGCACTTCATCGTCCATAGAGCAAACTCAATACACCAATACAAGTTTGATCCCAGCATGATCTAATTCACAGTTAAATTACATTATTATTGCAATCTCTCTAATTACTAAACTTCACAAATTCAGTCACAGGTTAGTGAAATTTTCCTTCTCAAATGATAACCATACAAAAACACAAACTAGTCAATAACAAATACAAAACCCACCTTAGAATCACTCCTTCTCTGCACAGAACCCAATTCGAACTCCCAGCAACACCTACAGCAAATCGCGACTTTTGTCTGTCACAGGATTGAGAAGGAGAAGGACGTTTGTGAACAAAGTCATAACCGAAACCAAAATTTAGGGTTTTTTTAGGCCTTGAATGAGCAGAGGAGAAGAGACCGACGTCGATTCAAGACTCGAAACTAGAGGGAACTGAGACACCGTCAAGAACCCCCTCACCAAACCCTAACATTGCCTGCAGAGAGAGAACGACAGAGTGCTGCTTAGGTTTTCGTGACAGCGGGAGAAATAGAGTGGAAGTGGTCGATGGACACAGAAACCGCCGAGAGAGGAAGAGAACCGTGACAGCGGGAGAAATAGAGTGGTGGTGGTCGATGGACACAAAAACCGCCGAGAGAGGAAGAGAACTGTGACAGAGAGCTGAGAAAGGAAGAGAAGCCAGAAGCGTTAGGTCGGCAATCAAAGGCCAATAACTCCCCAATACATGTGATTTTATATGGAGGGCAGTTTGGTCATTTCACGTTCACAAGTGATTATATCAGAACACAATTTGTAACCTGATCATTTCAGAACACCACTTGTGAAAACTGATTATATCAGCATATTTCCCAAGAAACAAAATATCAGAATTCACATAACATAGAGAAACGGAAATCATCACGCTTGTAGAAACTAAAAATCCATTAAACTTGTTTATAAAATTGAAATCATGTTTAGGGCTTCAAGATTAAGCCCTAACTAACAAGAAATTAGTTACTCATGGTCTTGGATGAACTCAAAAATAAATACATAAGAACTGAAAATTAAAAGAAGGAAGGAAAAGAAAGAACTCGTTCGCCGCTTTCTCCTCTTGCGCCGTTGATCTCTTTTGAACGTGAATCCTTTTCTATGAGCCTTGGGTAGTCTTTTATATCACTTATATCAGAGTTCTAAACCCTAAAATTGACTGAAAAGTCGTCCAAGAAGTCTTGGTAAACAAGGAATCCAAATAGGAAAGTAAAAATCACAATTCCTAACTCCACTGAAAAATACAGCTTAGCCCAATTTTCACACGATTTGGGGATCTTCGACATTGTAGAAAAATCATTAAAAATATATTTTAGAAAGATAAATGTCTTATCTTTCCAACCATATATAGCACATAACTTGAAAAATTCGGAAAGGCTTCCGTTTCTTCACATTCACGTAACATGTACGAAACTGTCCTGTCTGCACGTGGGCTAATTTTACTTGTAATACTGTACCAATTGGCTTGGTAGAAAATTCTAGAAAAATTATAGATTGAACTTCAAGATGTTAGCTTTCATCTCCAATTGGTCTTGCTCTAAAATTCCTCCGAAAAGTTGATTTTCCCTCAAAACCCTTCTAAGAGCGCAGAAAAGCTGAAAATCAAAAAAATAAAGTAATAAGCCCTTTTTAAATCTAATTCTCTTACAAAACTAAAGTAAAAAGAGTACATAAATGAGTATATTTATGGACTTATCATGATGACCACGTGGGAACCTGGGCTCCAAGATTAGGATAACTATTATCAAATTGCCAACACCTCATGCTAAAATAGAGCTTAATCACCTAGGTAAAATGACACTTGGAGTCTAAAGTGTGTTGGTAAAAAGATCTAGGCTATTGAACTTGGTCAAAAAGAAACAAAGAGATAAAGCTGTCAAAAAACAAAACATATACTTATTATAGAGTTGCATCTGTTGCACACTCGGTTGTAACCATGATTTTATTGCGGTGCTTCATTTATTGACTTTTGACTTTGAAGTCTTGCCCTATCTGTCAAGTGGGCTTGGCTACAGTTTATATGTCGGTTTCCTACTTAGATTTTGTGGTGTGTATTGACTTGGTCCATCACGTGAAAGAAAAAAAAAAAGTATTGACTCGGTCTCTCCAGTGGAAGAAAGCAGATGATTTATGTGGCCTCTGCTCTTGTGTATTCATGTTGATTTATGGGTTGGAGGAATCCTCTATAATCATGGATTGGACGTGAAGATATATGCTGAGGAAATTCCGAACAAAGAGCTCCATAATCTTGAATTCAAGTTTAGCTTTACCCACCAACCTACTTTCAGTCTTTTATCATCCCTACTTACAATTAATATTGAAATACTATTTCTTCTTTTGTTGTCTGATAATATGTGTACATATTGTATTCTGTTGTAAAAAGTCTTGATATGGAGCCCACACAACTATTCATTACTGTTCATTACTGTTCATTACTGTTCATTTGGCGGCTTTGATAGAGTTTGTCTGTCACGGGTGAACAGTGATGAATAGTGATGAATAGTGATTATTTCAGCCTATAAATAAGAAGAGAAACGGAAAGAAGAAAAAAGAAGAAAAAGAGAAAGGAAGAGAAAGAAAGAAAAGAGAGAAGAGAAAGCAGAGAGAAATTCTCCTAGAGAGAAAATTCAGTGAGCCACATATGTTGTAAACACTAAAGTTGTAACCATATTATTTTTATAGTGAAAGGTTACTGCTGCTGCTCTCCGAGGACGTAGGCATAGCCGAACCTCGTTAAAAGCTGTGTCTTATCTATTCTACGTGCAGCTCAATATCCGCATATATTCCAGGTTATTTTATAACACGTTATCAGCACGATAGTCTCTCCTTTTATTTATGAAATTTTTCCAACTCAACACTATATAATATACTATATCTATCTGCTTCTCTTTTACTAACCATTAACAAAAATGGACCCTTGGTAATACTAAACATATTATCAGTGGGAGACCGTTACTAATACTAATTTTTTTTTTTTATTCGGTGGTGGTTTTAACCCCACATTTAATTTTATTTATGGTATGGTGTAGGCTTATTACCCATACGGCAATATTTATTTAAAGGGTGCTGCGGGTTTATCGTCCACGCCTTTACTTTTATTTAAATGAATGGAGCAGAATTAGTGCCCATACAAGCACATTTACTTTACCGCACATTTACTTTACCGCACATTTACTAACCATTAACAAAAATGGACCCTTGGTAATACTAAACATATTATCAGTGGGAGACCGTTACTAATACTAACTTTTCTTATTTTATTCGGTGGTGGTTTTAACCCCACATTTAATTTTATTTAAAGTATGGTGCGGGTTTATGTCCATACCAGCAAATTCATAACACTTTACTTTTATCTTCAATTAATATACCTGAATAATGAGGACCTGAAATTCATATTAATAAGTGGCTTAATATTCAATTAATATACCTGAATAATGAGGACCTGAAATTCCGATTAATAAGTGGCTTAATATTCAATTAATATACCTGAATAATGAGGACCTGAAATTCCTATTAATAAGTGGCTTAATATTCCAGATCTCGAGCCTAAAGTTTTGGATGGCAAATTTGGCAAAACTAGAGTTTGCTGCCTTGGACCTTTCCGGGGACAACTATTTATCATGGGTCCTGGATGCCAAAATTCATCTACGAGCCAATGGCCTCGGACAAACAATTGTAGATGAGAATGATGCTTCGCCTGAAGAGAATGCGAAGGCCATGATTTTTCTTCGCCGCCACATCCATGAAGCGCTGAAGAGCGAATATGTGGTGGTTGATGAACCGTTGGTTCTGTGGAAAGCTATAGGTGAAAGATACGATCACCAGAAGACGATGACTCTCCCAAGAGCTAGATACGAATGGACCCACTTGAGATTTCAAGATTTCAAGTCAGTGTCCGAGTATAACTCTGCTATGCACAGAATTACCTCATTAATGAGGCTATGTGGGGAAAATATATCTGAGGAGGATATGCTCGAAAAAACTCTGAGCACTTTTCATGCTTCAAATGTCCTCCTTCAACAGCAATACAAACATAGCAGTTTCAAGAAGTACTCGGAACTTGTATCTTGCCTCTTGTTAGCTGAGCAGAATAATGAGCTCTTATTAAAGAATCACCAATCTCGCCCATCGGGCTCAGCACCACTTCCTGAAATAAATGCTGCATCTCAGGAAGTGAATGCCACTTCATCTCGTGGCAGTATCCACAGACGTGGGCGAGGGGGCAAGCGTGGTCACTGGCAAGGAAGTAGAAAAAATCATGGTGCTCGTTCAGAGGGCATAGGTCCAAGGAGCGGTCCATCCATGAATGGCAAAAATGCATCCCGTAATAAGGGAAAGGCACAGATGAGCCATGTGCCTAGAAATGTTGAAAGCCCTTGTCACAGATGTGGTGCAAGGGGACATTGGATGCGCGCATGTCGTACGCCCAGGCATTTGGCGGATCTCTATCAAGCTTCACTTAAGAACAGGAAAGTGGAGATAAATTACATTGATCATGCTCCGCCAGCCACAGATGGCTCATCAGAAATATCACGTAAGCTAAACAAGATGCATCTAGATGTTTCTGATTTTGTTACTGAAAAAGGGAATGAAGGTTATGAGTCCGAATTAGATTAAATTCCTTAATGTACTATTTGTATTAGCTGAAGTGTTGTTTAAATTTCAATCCAATAAAAGTGGTAATGTTGTCTTCTTTATTAAATCCGAATTAGATTAAATTCCTTAATGTACTATTTGTATTAGCTGAAGTGTTGTTTAAATAAAAGTGGAAATGTTGTCTTCTTTATATATTCCAGCTCATTTTACTTATTTGGTGGCATGGATGTAAATTATGGATGCCCTCAAAACAAAGGCTATGGCAGAGATATTTGTCTCGCAGACAGCGCAACTACTCATACGATCTTTCAAGATCGGAAGTATTTCTCAAAATTAATGCTTACAAAAGCAAAGGTAACAACCATATCAGGTCCTGCAGATCTGATCGAAGGTTCAGGAATAGCCCAAATTATGTTACCGAATGGAACAATATTGTCCATTCCAGATGCTTTGTATTCATCTAACTCCAGAAGGAATCTGTTGAGTTTCAAAGATATACGTTTGAATGGCTACCATGTTGAAACAAAGAAAGAGGAAAACATGGAATATCTTTGTATTACCTCCAGTGATACCCAAAAGCGTATACTGGAAAAGCTTTGTGAGCTCTCATCAGGGTTGTATTACACAACCATACGGACAATTGAGGCACATAGTGTCATGGACCAAAGAGTCTACTGACTCAAATGCTTTTAAGCTTTGGCATGACAGATTGGGTCATCCTGGATCCACCATGATGCGCAGGATCATCACCAACTCTAAAGGACATCCCTTGTTGACTAAACACATTATGTTATCAAGCGACATCTTTTGCCAAGCTTGTTCACAAGGGAAGTTGGTGATCAGACCATCACAACCAAAGGTTGATGTTGAGTCTCCATCATGTTTGCAGAGAATTCAAGGGGACATTTGTGGACCCATTCATCCCCCATGTGGACCATTTCGGTACTTTATGGTCTTGGTGGACGCATCTACCCGATGGTCACATGTTTGTCTTTTATCTACTCGGAATATGGCATTTGCTAGGCTTTTGGCTCAGATAATTAAATTACGAGCCCAATTCCCAGATTATCCCATTAAGTCAATCAGACTCGATAATGCTGGTGAATTTACATCTCAGACTTTTGATGACTACTGCATGTCATTAGGCATTGATATTGAACATCCTGTTCCCCATGTGCATACTCAAAATGGCTTGGCAGAAGCTTTAATTAAACGCCTTCAATTGATAGCACGCACTTTGCTAATGAAAACAAAGTTGCCAGTTTCTGCTTGGGGATATGCCATTTTACATGCAGCATCGCTTGTGCGATTGAGGCCAGTCGCCAATAATCAAGGTTCTCCAATACAACTCGTATTGGGAAATCAACCAAACATTTCACATTTAAGAATTTTTGGGTGTGCGGTATATGTGCCTATTGCACCATCGCAACGTACTAAGATGGGCCCTCAACGCAGATTGGGAATTTATGTTGGTGTTGATTCACCATCTATCATCAGATACTTGGAACCCCTGACGGGTGATATTTTTACCGCACGATTTGCGGATTGTGATTTTAATGAGACAATCTTCCCACCTTTAGGTGGAGAAAAATCTGTGTCTAAAGAACAAGGCAAACTCATTCCTGAAAAACGACATGAATTATCCTGGAATGTATCCACATTGTCTCATCTCGATCCTCATACTGCTCAACGCGAAAACGAAGTGAGAAGGATCGTTCACCTCCAAAGTATTGCAAATCAGATGCCAGATGCATTTAATGATGCAGCAAAGGTGACAAAATCTCATATCCCAGCTGCAAATGCACCCGCACGGATTGATGTCCATAATGGACAAAGCAATGTGCCAGCAAATGGTTCATCTGCTGCACACCTAAAACGTGGCAGACCACTAGGTTCAAAGGATTCAGTTCCTCGAAAGAGGAAGTTGATGGACAAAATGAATCCAAATGAAATAAATAGAGAGCCCACAATTCATAATTCAAATGCCCCCAAAGAGGGACAGGTACTTCTTGACAAGGAAAACGTCATTGGTGAAACAAGTGCCCCTGGAGTGGCAACTGTACCTGAAAGTCAAGAAATCTCCATAAATTATACGTCCACTAATGAATTGTGGAGTAGAAATGAGATGATCATCGATGATATATTTGCATTCTCAGTGGCTGCTGAAATCATAAAAGATGATGATATTGAACCGCGCTCTATTAATGAATGTACACAGAGGCAAGATTGGCCCAAGTGGAAGGATGCAATCCAGGCAGAATTAAATTCTTTGGAAAAGAGAAGTGTTTTTGGACATATTAGTCCAACTCCACCCAATGTGAACCCTGTAGGTTACAAGTGGGTATTTACAAGAAAGCGCAATGAGAAAAATGAGATCTCAAGGTATAAAGCGCGACTCGTTGCGCAAGGTTTTTCACAAAGGCCTGGAATTGATTATGTGGAAACGTACTCTCCAGTAATGGACACAATTACATTCCGTTACCTAATAAGTTTGGCGGTTTCAGAAAAACTTGAAATGAGACTCATGGATGTCATTACCGCATATTTGTATGGAGAATTGGATACAGATATATACATGAAAGTTCCAGAAGGATTCAGGTTGCCTGAAGCTGCCAGAAACAAACCACGGGGCATGTTCTCGGTTAAATTGAGAAGATCATTATATGGGCTAAAACAATCTGGACGAATGTGGTACAATCGTCTCAGTAAGTATTTACTGAAGGAAGGATACACAAATGATCCTGTTTGCCCATGTGTGTTTATTAAGAAATCAAAGTCTGGATTTGCGATAGTGGCAGTATATGTCGACGACATGAATCTAATTGGAACTTCTGCAGAGCTTCAAAAGACTGTTGATTATCTCAAACGTGAGTTTGAGATGAAGGATCTTGGAAAGACAAAATATTGTCTTGGCTTGCAGATTGAGCACAGTGCTAATGGAATTTTGGTGCATCAATCAACTTATACTGAGAAAGTATTGAAACGGTTTGGCATGGATAAAGCCCATCCACTTAGCACTCTAATAGTCGTTCGATCGCTTGACACTAAGAAAGACCCATATCGTCCAAAAGGGAATGATGAAATGGTCCTTGGTCCAGAAGTACCATATCTTAGTGCAATAGGAGCTTTATTGTACCTAGCACAATGTACCAGACCAGACATATCATTCTCAGTAAATCTGTTAGCAAGGTACAGTTCTGCTCCAACAAGGCGACACTGGACCGGCATCAAACATGTTCTACGATACCTTCGTGGGACAACAGACAGGGGGTTATTCTATTCCAGTAAATCGACCAACGCCCAGAGTATTATTGGTTATGCTGATGCAGGATATCTCTCTGATCCACATCAAGGACGATCACAGACTGGGTATGTATTTACATGTGGAGGAACTGCGATCTCATGGCGCTCAACAAAACAAACATTAGTGGCCACATCTTCCAATCACTCAGAAATACTTGCCCTCCATGAAGCCAGTCGTGAATGCGTTTGGTTAAGATCGGTAATCCATCACATCCGAAGCACATGTGTCGTACCCTCAACAACAGACACTCCAACAATTCTGAATGAGGACAATGCAGCTTGTATTGCTCAGATCACAGGAGGATATATCAAGGGTGACAGGACCAAACACATATCACCAAAGTTTTTCTATACACATGAGCTCCAGAAGAGTCAAGAAATCAAAGTCAGACAAATCCGCTCAAGTGATAACCTGGCAGATCTCTTCACTAAATCATTGCCGAAATATACATTCCAAAAGTTAGTACATGGCATCGGATTACGACAACTCTGCAAGCAATCAAGTTGGAACATGCAAAATCAGGGGGAGCATTCAAGAGTCCTCTAACATAGGACATATGCACGTTGTACTCTTTTTCCTTCGCTTAGATTTTCCCACTGGGTTTTTCCAAGCAAGGTTTTAATGAGGCAACCAATCTAGGGACATGTGGTCTCCAAGAGGGAGTGTTGTAAAAAGTCTTGATATGGAGCCCACACACTATTCATTACTGTTCATTACTGTTCATTTGGCGGCTTTGATAGAGTTTGTCTGTCACGGGTGAACAGTGATGAATAGTGATGAATAGTGATTATTTCAGCCTATAAATAAGAAGAGAAACGGAAAGAAGAAAAAAGAAGAAAAAGAGAAAGGAAGAGAAAGAAAGAAAAGAGAGAAGAGAAAGCAGAGAGAAATTCTCCTAGAGAGAAAATTCAGTGAGCCACATATGTTGTAAACACTAAAGTTGTAACCATATTATTTTTATAGTGAAAGGTTACTGCTGCTGCTCTCCGAGGACGTAGGCATAGCTGAACCTCGTTAAAAGCTGTGTCTTATCTATTCTACGTGCAGCTCAATATCCGCATATATTCCAGGTTATTTTATAACATATTCTTATTTTTTTGATTTCTTGGTTGGAAAGCAGATGATTTTGTGCAAATCAAAGATTCGATCATAACTCCAATGACCAAAAATGTAATTACCTCTATTTTGAATATAAAAATAGGGAGGGGGAAGGGCCATGACCACACTGGTTTGCCCCTGCCTGGGTTCACATTGTTGGGTCTCGCTTTATGTCTTTCGAGCACAATGTGTTTGACAAAACGCCTTAGTGTGTTTCAAATTACTATTTTCAGAACTTGATACGATATGCATGATTTGCCTCAATTTGTTTTGAATAAGAAATTAAAAAGTATACACAACACCCTTTTCAGAAATCATATATTTAAATAGTAGTGCTACGGGCACCAACTTATATACCAACTTTTGGTTACCAATTGATATGGCATATAACATGGATTGTCATGGCACGTGCTACATCATCAATTTTAATTTAGTTAATTTAGTATTTTTTTTAAAACTATTTTCATTTAAATCATTAAGCAGTTTAACAATCCCTCCCCCGCCACAACAATATTACCTCAACACCATCGCGGCCACACTATCATCCTTCAAACATCTACGGAGCCGATATGGCTTTTCTCTTTTGCTGGTTTAACCACGGCCTAGAAATTCCAAGTTGATTTGGGGAAATACTATGATGGAATGGAGAGGATGATATGGCACCACGGATTAATCTCAAATAGCACGTAGTATTCAGTTCCATGGATATGCAACCAAGCAACAATATTTTTCCAGATTTGAAGGGAGGGTGGATATGCCCCCGATTTTGGTTGAATTTAAATCACAGAGCCCAAGAGCCCTAAGGCCCAAGGCTAACTATTTGATTAATTAATATATATATATATATATATATATTAACCATTAAACACATAATTCTCACATATTATTGAATAAAAATGATATATACTAAAAAAAAAGAGTATAGCCGCCCGGCTATATTCAGTCCCCTTATTTGCTTTTAAAAATAGTATAGCCGTGCGGCTGTACGTAAAGAAAGAAAAAAAAACCACTGCTAGTCGTTTGACACGTGGTGCATAAGCGCTGGGCGGGTCTGTATGCATACATGTATAGTATAGCCGCCCGGCTATGGCTTTACTCATTATCCAACTTTTTTTTGAAAAATAGTATAGCCAGCCGGCTTTACTCATTTGACACGTGGCACCTAGGCCATGGGCGCGTCCCTTTTTTTTTATATATATATGAATAGTATAGCCGTGCGGCTATACTGTTTAAAATGAAAATTTAATCTGGGAAATTTTTTTTTAAAAATAAAATATTAAAAAATATATAATTAGTTTCTTATCTTTTGTTTTTTCGCCTACTACTTTAATTTAATATATGTAATTAAGTAATATGTTAGCCTTTTTTAATTACTTTAATTACTAATATATATTTTAAACAACACAAAGAATAATAAAATTAAATATGGCGTTTGCTCCACTAGGATACAACTTTCTAAATCAAAGTCCTAGCACTAGGGCTTTCATTTCTAGCGAAATTTTTGGGTTTATCTATGCGGCTATACAAGAATGATGATATGACTGTTCTTTGCGAATTTATAGGACAAACTCAAAACATTATTTAAAAATAATTCAAATAATTAAATAACTAATCGGGTTTAATTTAAATCACATAGCCCAAGAGCCCCAAGGCCGAAAGCCAATCTTTTGATTAATTAAAAGAGATCCATTATTAGTAGATTCCATGACTTGAGTAGGTCAATAGGCTTAAGATGATAAAATAAAATAAAATTAAAAGAGATGATGTGAGAAATGATATGACAGTCTATGTCATATGCCACATCAGTTGGTATGTAAAAGTTGATACACAAGTTGGTGTCTATAATATTATTGATATTTAAAACTTAAATGTTAAAATAATTCCTATATTGGTACCGATCAATTTAGTCTCGTGTTGTAAATATGGCAAACGTTCTAATTCCGTTTAAACTTAAATATGGTAGAATTGGAAAAGCCCTCCTTGATTGTTGCTGGCTTGACAGAGTCATACAATCATAATTTTTGTGATATCTGCTACATTCCACAAATATAAATTAAAATATTAAAGATACACACTAAATATTTCCACGACTAACAAAAAAAAAAGCATAATTAAATTAAAATATGAAACCAGAAAGGCAGGCATAATTCTTATTTCTTGGATCTTAAAATACCTTAGGCACAACAAGGAGATCAAACTTGCATTGTTCCTCCTAATCAATTCAACGTCTCCACCACCTTTGATTTATGTGAACATGTCTTTGATGAATACCAATTCTTTCCTCCAGCTGAGGGAATATCTTGAGAAGGATGCTGCACATAGCTCTGTAATACCACTTACTCCATCTCTTGCACAGCACAAGTGATCCAATGGCAACTCCACAGCCAAATGTAAATCCAAGTTCGACACTGATAAGATCCCAATTAACCTCATGATGATGTCCAGAATTTGGAGGCCTTCTATTCACTGTTGGTGGTGGTGACAATCCTGCTTTGTTATCCACCGTCAAAGGAGGCCCCCATAGTCCTTTGTTACCTGTAAAGGAGGCTTTTGGAAATGTTGAAAATTGAGTACTGGTTGGGATCCTGCCGACCAGTTGATTGTTTGAGAGATTCAAGAACGAAAGGAAAGTAAGCTTTCCCAACTGTGGTGGAATGTACCCACTCAACTTGTTCTGTGACAGGTCCAAGCACTCGAGTGCGCTCATGTTACCAAATGAGGATGGGATTTCGCCTGTGAAAGCATTTTTGGACAAATTAAGGGCATATAGTAATTTGAATTCTCCCATTTCCTTGGGTATTGGACCACTGAAATTATTGCATGAGAAGTCAATCAAGGTGAAGATACATAGAATCTTTACCATATTCATCTCTGAACCTTTGTTGGTAACTGTAATACTTATACCATACTCAAAGCCCAAAGAAACCTCCACCAATCTATCACTGTTTCTGTCCAGTGGATTTATAGATATCCTTCTAAGCTCGTGGCCGTTGATTGTCAATTGGGAACCCTCTTCGGTAACCATCATTGTATGCCATGTTCTCCAAAGTATTCCCTGTATTTCACCACGGAAATTATTGTGAGCTAGGTCTATGATTTGAAGCCTTGGCCAGGTGCCATTGGTGTTGAGACATTCAATGCCTCCATAAAAGTTGTTGGACCGCAAAACATGGGAAGCTATCTATTATATTATTGTTTCCCATGTTTAAAACCTTCAACTTAGTGCATTTAGCTAGAGATTTTGGAACCTGGCCACCAAATCGATTTCTACCGATCTCTAGAATTTCCAATGAACTATCTTTAGAAACTTCAACATTAGAAATAGTTCCAATGAGGTTGTTTCTCGCTAAGTTAAGTACACTAATATCGCGTATTGCAGTCAAGCATTGGGGAATCATGCCACTGAGAGAATTATTAGACATATCAAGAATCTGAATATTTGGGGCATTGCATATTGATGCTGGAATGAGCCCATGCAAGTTATTGCTCGAAAGAGAGAAGAACAGTGTGTCTGTGAGGAAATCACCAATATTTGATGGTATAGAGCTGAAATTATTTCTCGAGTAATCCAGATACTTGGCAAATGGTAGGAAAGTGGGGATTTGTCCCTGAAGTTGATTTGAATGAAGGTCAACAATTTTCACCGTAGAATTATATAAAGGAGGTTCCAGAGTAACCAAGGAGTTACAAGAAAGATTTAGGGAATCAAGTTGATTGGAACTCCAAATCCAATGGGGTATCTTGCCCTGGATGTGGTTTTCTGAAAGGTTCAAACTGGATAATGTGGATTGATTTCTCAAGAAATATGGGATTGTTGTCAAATTGTTAGCAGCCAAATTCAATGAAACAATTTGAGGAAACGAGGAATATGAGGAATCCGTACCATTGTATAAACTCAGCAAGCTATTGTTTGAAAGGTCGATGTTCGTAAGATATTTTAGCTGTTGAGGGCCATTGAACGGAAAGGTATTGAAATTGTTGGAAGAAAGCTGAAGTGATTCAAGGAATTGAAAATTAAATATAGACACTGATATTTGTCCTTCCAAATTGTTGAAGCTTAAATCAAGGTTAACTAAGTTGGAAGAGACATTAGAAAATGTAAGTTCACCAGAGAATTGATTGTAGGAAAGGTTTATTTCTGACAATAAGGGAAGAGAAAAGAGTGACGACGGGATTGATCCAGTAAAATTGCATTTGAAAAGATCTATCCTGAACAACATTTTGAGGTTTCCAATTGATTCAGGCAGTGACCCTGAAAAGTTTGTCTGGCGTAGAATCAACCGCTGAAGAGATCCATTATTCTTGGGAAATTCTGGCAAGGAACCACCAAGTTTAAAATTACCCGAAAGGTCAATAATCTGTAGAGTAGGTACCTGAAAGATCTCTTTGGGAAATGTTCCATTCAATTGACAACCACTGAGACTCAAGGAAGTCAACTTTGAAAAATTGGCAAAGAATCCTGGAATTGGATCGGAGATGGGGTTCCAACTCAAGTCCAACACCCTTAGGTTTGAAAGGTTGGCAAAGGAACCTGGAATATAAGAGATGTAGTTCGAACTCAAGTCCAACTCTCTCAGGTTTGGAAAGTTGGTGAAGGATCCTGGAATTGGACCGGAGATAGTTTCTAGGCTAAGGTCAAGACCAACAACGTGCCCATTGCTAGTGCAAGTAACACCACCCCAAGAACAACAGTCGGTGCTTGAATTCCAAGACATGAGCCGGGAAGGTAGATCAAATTGAAGGCTTTTCTTCAAATAGAGCAACGATTGTTGCTGGTTTTTAATACACTGGTTGTGAACTGCAGGGAGGAGGATATTGAAGCAGAGGAGGAACAAGTAATGCAGCAAAGTTTTCATTTTGGAAAAACCTTTTACTTTGAGAGACACTAGCTGATGAGGGAAAGTTTTGATGAGAAAGAAAAGTTGTGCTGTCTTTAATATATACATATCATCATATGTAATTATATGCATGGTAGAATAGAATTGGAAAAGGACACCATGTAGCTTTGATGAGATTAAATCTTTCTCGTCGGTGACGGTTTGACTTTGAAGTCTTCTACCAATATCTAATCTCGTAGTAGTAACCCGGAAAGTGGTATAGAACAAAAATAAAGATGTCCTGCAAAAAGGCCTCCACGAGATTCATGGTTGGCTTAAAGGTCTTTCTTTTCTTTTCTTCTTTGAATTGAATATATCATACAAATCATACAAATGGAATAGTGAGGAATCATATCTTTCATGATTATACATATATATTTGATCTTAAAAAAGCAACTTTTAAACCTCAATCTTACGATTATGTCAATTTTATCATTCCGTTGCCGCTTGCTAAAATTATGTGTTTTTTTTCTTCTTTTGTTTTTGTGAAATGAGTCAGTGTATATTAGAAATTGGATTTAGAAGGCTTGATTGGTTTTTATTGTTCAACGAGACTAATTATACTCAACCATATCTCAAGTTCTCAAATAATTCTTACTAAACTTATTATGTGTAATATTTAAGCGGTTATCCATAGTAAATAGAAAAATTAAAAATAACATATTAATTGTAGGTCTGGTTGCTCCCAAAAAAATTAGCGGGTTTAATACACTGGATTTTAATCCAGAAATTTTCAGTGCATTTAATTCCAAGTTAAACTCAATTAAACTCGAATTTTTAAATATTTAACAACCAAAAGAAGCAAAACTCTACATTTTTTTTTTTTTTTTTTGCAAGGGGATACTAATATGTCGGATTGAGAGACTATGAACATTGTGGAAATTGTGATGCGAATGTGATGTTGCTTTATGGATTGACTTGTTGACATTAAAGTCTTTCCTTATCTTGTGTAATGGACCCGGCTACAGTTTACACGGTTTCTTAACTACTTGAATTTTGGATGAATATTGACTCGGCCAAGATCAATAGTCATAGCTCGTGGCCCAATCGAAGAAAGTAGATACTTTTAGTGGTCTAGGATTCCCATTATCTCTTATGCACGTATATGTTCATGTTGATTTCTGGGTTGGAAGAGGAATTCTCCATAATATTGGATTGGACGTTTTGTCCGACCTCAAACACGAAGATGCTGAGGAAAGTTTGAACCAAAGAGCTCTATAATCTTGAATTTAAGTTGACATAATGCTCATTATATTATATAACTGTGGCGAGTATTTGTCTCACATTGAAAAGTTAAGAGATTAAATCTGGGTTTATAAGGAGTTAGACTACTCTCCCATTACCAATTGGTTTTGAGGTGGAACCTCAACTTCCTTCCATAACAACTTCTTTTTTTTAAAATTTTTTTCTAACTTCCTTCAATTAACTAATTACTATCAAAAGAAAAAAAAATTGAAAAACCAAGTTAAGGACTTGTTAATGGTAATCATATTCATTCTCATATGACGCACAATCTATAAATTGAGAATTTCATTTTCCAAAAAATAAACGTAATGATCTCCTTAGTGGTGCGGATAATCCTTTAAAATTTAGTTAGAAAATTTGCACATTATTAAATAATACAAGTAAACTTCATCCTTTTTTCTTTTTTTTTTGGTCAAAGCAAGTAAACTTCATCTATTATACACATATCTTGCACATATATTAAATAAAAATACTACACTTTAAAATTTTGAATAATTAATATTGAAATACTCTATATCACTTTTTTTGTTAGATAATATGTGTAAACATTTTATTCGTATTTTTTCTGTGTGGTATTTTATTAATTATACTTTTGAAATATGGAAATAAATACACATATAGATTTATACTAAAATCCACGTGATTGAGAGCCAGTGCTAACAATTTGGATTTTAATGCTTGTCAAAATATTTTATAGAGTTGCATCTGTTGCACTCGGTTGTAACCATAGTCTGAAATATCGATAATATCGAGGAAATATCGAGGATATCGACGGAACATATCGTATAAATATCGACAATATCGATGATAATATTGAAAAATATCGATGTCGATAATTTCGCTCACATTTCAGCAATATTTTGTCAAAATATCGGTGTAATATCGCTAAAATATCGAAAATATCGATGTGAAGGAAAAAAAAAAATTTTTTAAAAAAAAGGAAAAAGGGGAGAAAAAAGCACAAAGGGGATATGAACCCCTCCCATTTTACTCCTCCAACACCTTAAACACCATATCACTTATGTTTTTGTGATAATATGCTAAAATATTTATATTTATATGGGTGGTATGTTAATAATTACATGCAAAACTATTTTGGGGATTTATCATTTGATAACTACTCTTCACAATACACTTACTCTACACATAGAGATGATGAAGATAGTGAAAAATTTGAACCTCGTAGAAACTCTATGTAGTACTAAGTCATTCATGTATCTTACCATGCAATGTATAAAGTGTAAAATATTATAGTAAATCATTATATATGAATAATTACGGTGTATTTAATCTTTTTTCATTAATTATTACATTTTTTTACACTCATAGTGTTTGCCCGCTTGCTGTATAATCAACTTAAATTAGTTAAATCCATCATGCAATGCATTTCCTTCTAATTTTTTGTGATAAACTCATAGATAATTGACTAAATAGACATTCTCCAAAGTTTTAATAAAAAATTCCAAGTTTTTCTTACAATTTCCGTGGTTTTTATTCAATTTTTATCGATATCGATAATATCCCGATATTTTCATCGAAATTTTCATATTTTTGGACTACCAATATTTTTGATATCATCGATATTTTAGACCTTGGTTGTAACCATGATTTTATCGCGGTGCTTTATGTATTGACTTGTTGACTTTGAAGTCTTGCCCTATTTGTCAAGTGGGCTCGGCTACGGTTTATATGTCGGTTTCCTACTTGGATTTTGTGGTGAGTATTGACTTGATCCATTTCGTGAAAAAAAAAAAAAAAAAAAGCATTGACTTGGTCTCCAGTGGAAGAAAGCAGATGATTTCTCTGGCCTCTGCTTTTGTATATTCATGTTGATTTATGGGTTGGAGGAGGAATCCTCTATAATCTTGGATTGGACATGAAGATATATGCTGAGGAAATTTCGAACCAAAGAGCTCCGTAATCTTGGATTCAAGTTCATATTATGTAACAACCTTGCATGTCGTTTAGCTTTGCCCACCAACCCACTTTTAGTCTTTTATCATCCCCACTTACAATTAATATTGAAATACTATTGCTTCTTTTTTTTGTCAGATAATATGCGTACACATTGTATTCTTATTTTTTGATTTCTTGGTTGGAAAGCAGATGATTTCGCTTACAAATGAAGAAAATGTACTTTAGACCAGTGTCCAAAATAATCAAATCTCGTCTAAACAACTCCAAAATTGTGTCGTACGACGTCAAATCAGGACTAATGACACCCATTGTCCAAAAAGTCACTATTTGGGTCTCACCCACACGTCCAACCGACACTCTAAAAATCTATCTCAGGCCCACAACCTCAGATTTCCAATCTGATCACACCAACAAACTCTAAATAGTCCCAAAATCACCATGCATCAATTTGGGCCCAATTCAACGGTCGGATCATTCTTGATCGCACAATCAAACAGCGATCACTCGCCTTAACTTCAAAACACAATAACTTCATATCGGGATATACGATCTCTTATCAGTTTGAACCTACAGACTCACAACAACACCAACTACAACATATATAAAATTGGACAAGATCCAACGGTCTAGAATTTGGGAGGCTCTGATAGTCGGTCCAAAGACAAAATCTTGCAATTTCGAGCACACCACAGTGCTCAGAACGTCGAGGACATTAACCTAACCTCAAAATTTGAAATTGCAACTTAAACCTTCAAAAATCCACTATTTGAGCAATTTCAAAATTTGCAAGAGAGGCGTCGAAATTTACCTTAGATTGCAAGAGAAGCGTCAAAACCCTAAAGCCTAAGAGAATGGGGCGGCGAGAGAGAGAGAAGGAGGCGGGAGGAGGTGCGTCGGGGGTGGGGCTAGTTGGCCTTGGGAGAAGCATAGGGTAAAGGAGGAGGGGGAGAAAAAACTAGAGGGGAGGGGGAAGAAGAAAAAAAACAGAGGAGATAAGGTCTTTCTTTTGTGTTATCTTTTTCATCTTTTTTTTCAATTTTTTTCTTTAACGATTTAACATAAAATTGGATGAAATGTTGAGGATGTAAACGGCAGGGGGGAAATTGGCGAAAGGAAAAAGTTCATATGCTTAATTTTCTTAAAAAAAAAAAGGATATGGGGTAAATCGAATGTTAGGTACAAGTTTAAGGGGCAAATCACTACCCATAATTATAATAAATAAATAAAACTCAAAAATCCTTAACTTACTCCAATTCTCTACTCAGATGTCACCCACAACCATCCCCCTCCTCAGCCGCACTAACCTCTTAACCCGCCCACCCTAGCCCTATCTACCCCACCAAATCTTGGTCAAGATATGAAAGTGGGCCATTTTAAGTTTGAGGGGGCGAAGTGAGATTTGACCGAAGTTTCAGGGGGCTACGAGCACCAACTTATATACTAACTTTTGGTTACCAACTGATATGGCATATAACATTGCCATGTCACGTGCAACATCATCAATTTTAATTTAGTTGATTTAATACGTTTTATAAATATTATCATTTAAATCATTAAGCAGTTTAACAATCCCTCCCCCGCCACAACAATATTATCTCATGTACACCATCGCCGCCGCACTATCATCCTTCAAACATCTATGGAGCCGATATGGCTTTTCTCTTTTGCTGGGTTACCCACGGCCTGGAAATTCCAAGTTGATTTGGTGAAATACTATGATGGAATAGAGAGGATGATATGGCACCACGGATTAATCTCAAATAGTACGTGGTATTCAGTTCCATGGATATATGCAACCAAGCAACAATATTTTTCCAGATTTGAAGGGAGGTGGATGTGCCCCTGATTTGGGTCTAAAGACCTTAATTATTCCTTGATTGGATTCTCATAGTTAATGATCTTTTGAGTATATATCCATGGGGGATCAGATCTGAAATTTCGGATTCAGTTGTGCATTTTTTATGTTTATTTCATTTGTATATCTCATTCTTTAATCGATAGCCAAAATATACACAAATAACTAAACAGAGAATAAGAAACAGAAATGAATTTATGAGTCGAAACCAACTTCTTAATGAATAGGGGGTATAATGTGGCGATGGAGGCTGGTTAGGTTGAATTAAAATGGTGAGAGAATTTTGTTGATTTAGAAGATGATAAAATTAAATAAAATTAAAAGAGATGATGTGTCACATGATATGACACTCTATCTCATATGATAGTCACATCAGTTGGTATGATATACAAGTTGATGCCATAGTATTATTGATATTTAAAACTTAAATGTTAAAATAATTCCTATATTTTAACCTATATGGATCAATTTAGTCTCGTGTTATCAGTATGGCAAACGTTGTAATTCCTTTTAAACTTAAATATGGTAGAAACTCGACTTTGTGGCTGAAAACGTAAAACACTCTAGCCCCCTTTCTCCCAAAAAACACTCTTAGAGCTTTTTCCACTTGGAGGGGGGAGGAAGCCATTGTTCTTCCCCCCTCTCCCCTCTTCTCTTCCTCTCTTCCTCCTTTCACCTCTTCCCCCATTTTCAGAGACAAGGGGTTGTCCCTATTTGTCTTAGTTTTGTTATGATTTTCATCCAACCATTATAGGCGGCTGCGGCTCAACGTCGAATCTTCACCTGCATTTCGGCGTTGGATCTCCACCACCATCTTTTTTGCAATTTCTTTATCTTTGGAATAAGTTGCAGAGACTCTTTGGGTTCTCTGTGTAGTTTTCATCTCTCCTTTTGTGAGAGCTTTTCATCTCTCCTTTGTGAGAGCTTTTCATCTCTCCTTGGTGAGAGTTTTATTTGTATTGTTATGGCTTGATTTTTTCAAGCTTTATCACTTTTTTATTATTCTAAGTTTGCAATCTTAGTTGGGATGCCTCTGCCAGAGTTTCTTCGATCTTGCCTGATCGTTAGTGGAGACATACCTGATTTTCTTAATTTTGATATTAGACTGCTCCGTTATTGTAATGGCCCTTTTGTGGCTAGTTTGTATTTGCCCTTTGTGGCTAATGACTTTTTTGACTGAATTATGAATGCAATCATAGAATTTCTCAACTAAAAAAAACTTAAAAATGGTAGAATTGGAAAAGTCCTCTTTGATTGTTGCTGGCTTGACAGAGTCATACAATCATAATTTTTATGATATTTGCTACATTCCACAGATATAAAATATAATCTATATATATAAAGCAAAAGGCAGAGAATGGTGAAACATTCAAAATACCAGAAAATGCCCTTGGTTAATGCAAACATTAAGAATTGAAATTATTAATTAAATGAGGATAATATGGTAAATTCACAATTTTTCGTATTAAAAAAATTAAAATTAAAAGAAAATTCAGATAATGGGTCCTATTTTTATGGAACACAAATATCCATTATCTTTTTTAATTCTAAAATAAATTTAAATTTTTTTAAAAAAAAACCTCTCGCATGCGCGGAAGCGCGTGCAGAGAGGCTAGTATAATATAAAAGATATGCATTAGATATTCCACGACTAACTAGACTCTTGACCACCACAAAAAAGAAAAAAAAGAAAAAAAGAGAGCATAATTAAATTAAAATATGAAACCAGAAAAGCAGGCACAATTCTTATTTCTTGGATCTTAAAATACCCTAGGCACAAGGAGGAGTCCAGACTTGCATTGTTCCTCCCAATCAATTCAACGTCTCCATCACCTTTGATTTATGTGAACATGTCTTCGACGAATACCAATTCTTTCCTCCAACTGAGGGAATATCTTGAGAAGGATGCTGTACACAGCTCTGTAATACCACTTACTCCATCTCTTGCACAACACAAGTGATCCAATGGCAACTCCAAAGCCAAATGTAAATCCAAGTTCGACACTGACAAGATCCCAATTAACCTCATAATGATGTCCAGAATTTGGAGGCCTTCTATTCACTGTTGGTGGTGGTGACAATCCTTCTTTGTTATCCACTATCAAAGGAGGACCCCATAGTCCTTTGTTACCTATAAAGGAGGCTTTGGGAAATGTTGAAAACTGAGTACTGGTTCGGATCCTGCCGACCAATTCATTATTTGAGAGATTCAAGAACGAAATGAAAGTAAGATTTTCCAACTCTTGTGGAATGTGCCCGCTCAGCTTGTTCTGTGACAGGTCCAAGCACTCGAGTGCACTCATGTTACCAAATGACGATTGGATTTCGCCTGTGAAAGCATTGCTAGACAAGTTGACATATAATGATTTGAAAGCTCCCATTTCCTTAGGTATTGGTCCATTCAACCGTGGCTTCTTTGGCCTATGTATGTTAGATGCTGCTCATTATCTCTATGCTCGTGGGCTTTGAATGTCAATGGAAAACCATCTTCGGTAACCATCATTTTCTGCCATGTTCTCCAAAGTATTCCTTGTATTTCACCACGGAAATTATTGTGAGCTAGGTCTATGATTTGAAGCCCTGGCCAGGTGCCATTGGTGTTGAGACATTCCATGCCTCCTCCATAAAAGTTGTTGGACCGCAAAACAAGGACACGCATGGTGGAAATGCTCTTCAACAAGCATGGGAAGCTATCTATTATATTATTGTTTCCCATGTTTAAAACCTCCAACTTAGTGCATTTAGCTAGAGATTTTGGAACCTGGCCACCTAACTGATTTCTACTGATCTCTAGAATTTCCAATGAACTATCTTTAGAAACTTCAAAATTAGAAATAGTTCCAGTGAGGTTGTTTCTCGCTAAGTTAAGTACACTGATATTGCGCATTGCAGTCAAGCAATGAGGAATCATGCCACTGAGAGAATTATTAGACATATCAAGAATACGAATATTAGGGGCATTGCATATTGATGTTGGAATGAGCCCATGCAAGTTATTGATCGAAAGAGAGAAGAACAGTGCGTTTGTGAGGAAATCACCAATATTTGATGGTATAGAGTGGAAATTATTTCTCGAGTAATCCAGATACTTGCAAATGGTAGGAAAGTGGGGATTTGTCCCTGAAGTTGATTTGAATGAAGGTCTACAATTTTCACCATAGAATTATATAAAGGAGGTTCCAGAGTAACCAAGGAGTTACAAGAAATATTTAGGGAATCAAGTTGATTGGAACTCCAAATCCAATGAGGTATCTTGCCCTGGATATGGTTTTCTGAAAGGTTCAAACTGGATAATGTGGATTGATTTCTCAAGAAATATGGGATTGTTGTCAAATTGTTAGCAGCCAAATTCAATGAAACAATTTGAGGAAACGAGGAGTATGAGGAATCAGTACCATTGTATAAACCCAGCAACCAATTGTTTGAAGGGTCGATGTTCGTAAGATATTTTAGCTGTTGAGGGCCATTGAACGGAAAGGCATTGAAATTGTTGGAAGAAAGACCAAGTGATTGAAGGCCTCCAAAATTCAATATAGACACCGATATTTGTCCTTCCAAATTGTTGAAGCTTAAATCAAGGACAGCTAAATTGGAAGAGACATTAGAAAATGCAAGTTCACCTGAGAATTGATTGTGGGAAAGGTTTAGTTGTAGCAATAAGGGAAGAGCAAAGAGAGACGATGGAATACTCCCCTCGAATCGATTCTCGTTCAACTTGAAATCTTCCAGATTAATAAGATTTTCCCAGTTAATAGAATCTATTGGACCATGGAACCTTTGCGATTGCATGTACAAACTAACCAATTGTGTTAGGTTTTCCATTGACATTGGGATTGATCCATAGAAATTGCAATATGAAAGATCTATCATGGACAACATTTTGAGGTTGCCAATGGAGTCGGGGAGTGATCCTGAAAAGTTTGTCCCAAATAGATTCAAGGACCGAAGAGATCCATTGTTCTTGGGAAATTTGGGCAAGGAACCACCAAGTTTAAAATTACCCGAAAGGTCAATAGTTAGTAGAGTAGGTACCTGAAAGATCTCTTTGGGAAATGTTCCATTCAACTGACAATCACTGAGACTCAAGGAAGTCAACTTTGAAAAATTGGCAAAGAATCCTGGAAGTGGATCAGAGATGGGGTTCGAACTCAAGTCCAACTGCCTCAGGTTTGGAAAGTTGGCAAAGGATCCTGGAATTGGATCTGAGATGTCGTTCGACTTCAAGTCCAACACCCTCAGGTTTGGAAAGTTGGCAAAGGATCCTGGAATTGGACCGGAGATGTCGTTCGACTTCAAGTCCAACACCCTCAGGTTTGAAAAGTTGGCAAAGGATACTGGAATTGGACCGGAGATGTTGTTATACCTCAAGTCCAACACTCTTAGGTTTGAAAAGTTGGCAAGGAACCTGGAATTGGACCGGAGATATCGTTCGACTTCAAGTCCAACACCCTCAGGTTTGGAAAGTTGGCAAAGGATCCTGGAATTGGACCAGAGATGTGTTGGCGTGACTTGTGGATATTGACTTACTTTCCTTACACACCAAGAATTCCTATTATAATTGTAATTGATTTACTTTAATTTTTGATTTCCTACTGTAAATAGATTTAGGAATTTATTATTTACTTGTCCATTCAAGTTCCGTTGTATTATAAATATGACCTCCTACAAGGAGAAGAATACACAAAATTCCCAGCGATCTTGGACTTGCTGACTCTAGTTTCAAACCCCCGCCGCCGCTATGGGGGTTGATTTTTTCAACCCTCATGGAGGTAGCACCACCGACTCCTTCTCTCCTTCTCAACCAAATATAGCCAAGTTGAGTGCCCAGATGGCTCAGCTTCTACAGATGTAGACTTTGGCCCCGAATATGATCCTGAATTAGGATCTTATTTTGATGACCCCGAACCCGATCCGGAATCAAGATCCTATTTTGACGACCCCGACCCCGACCCCGACTATGACAACGACGACCTCGACCCCGACTCTGACAACGACCCCGACCCCTACTCAGATGATGACCCCCACCCCGACCACGAATTTGTCTCTGATTCAGACCCCGATCCCGACTTCCACTCCGACTCCAGCCCCAACTCAGGCTCAGATCCTGATTCGAATTCCTACTAAACCGGTATCCTATGCATCTTCCACTGCACAGATTATGACTTCTCAATGATCCGAGACACACTCGTGAGAATTGTTTTAAATTGCATGGCTACCCTGATTGGTGGGCTATTCTTAAAGATCAAGGACAATGCAATACGACTAGTAATGGTACTGGTGATGGATTCCATACTTCCGATAAGATTAATTCCAGGAGCTGGATAATCGATTCCGGTGCAACTGATCATATGACGTTTGATCCTGATGATTTTCTGAATACTACACAACCTCGCCGAACTTGTATTGCAAATACCAATGGAGTTACTTATCCTGTGACAGGGGCTGGCACTGTTGCATTCTCATCCTCTCTCTCACTATCTAATACTTTACTTGTTCCATCTTTATCCAATAAATTGTTGTCAGTTCGTCAGCTTACTGAACAATTGAATTGTTGTGTACTCAATTACCAGAGTTTTTGTTTGCTTCAGGATATTCACACTAAGGAGATTCTTGGTCGTGGTACTAAGAGAGGGGGGCTATATTATGTCGATGACTTCAGTCCCGGCGTGGCTAACAGTGTGACGCATCCCTTCGATAGCAAACAAAAGCAAATCTGGTTATGGCACCGTCGATTGGGACATCTGTCTTTTAGTTATATAAAGCATCTTATACCAGATTTATTCTTAGGTTTCAAGGACTATGACTTTACATGTGATACTTGTATTTTGGCCAAGAGTCACCGTGTGCCCTACCCTTTGAGTACGAACAAGTGTACTACTCCATTTACATTAATTCACTCTGATGTCTGGGGACCTTCACCTATCACTGCTCCTTCTGGTGTTTGATGGTTTGTCACATTCATAGATGATTGTACACGGATGACATGGCTTTATTTACTGAAGAATAAAAACGAAGTGTTTTCCTGTTTTCAGTCCTTCCACAAACAGATGAAAACTCAGTTTAATGCTCAAATCCAGATTCTTCGCTTGGACAATGGTGGAGAATTTGTCAATCATGACTTTCAAACTTACTTCCAACAACATGGAATTATCCATAAGACGACTTGTTCTCAGACACCGCAACAAAATGGTGTTGCTGAACGAAAGAATCGACATCTTCTTGAAACTGCCCGAGCACTTCTGATTGGCGCTCATGTTCCTCGCCATCACTGGGATGATGCTATTGTCACTGCAATTCACCTGATCAACCGCATGCCTTCTGGTGTATTGACCTTTAAAACTCCCTTACAGGTGCTTACGCAACACAGACATCTGCCATCTGTTTTGGTACTCACACCCCGAATCTTTGGATGTGTGGCTTTTGTTCATCTTCACAAAAATCAACGTAGCAAACTTGATCCCTGTGCGCTTCGTTGTGTTTTTGTGGGTTATGCCACTCATCAGAAAGGCTACCGCTGTTATCACCCTCCTACCCGACATACCTATGTCACTTTGGATGTGACTTTTCTGGATCTAAGCTGTTCTTTCATGACCCATCATCCAATTCTACGCTTCAGGGGGAGATACGAAGTGAAGAGCAGAATTGGATCAATTTGGAAAACAAAGAAATTCCCCTATGTACAGAAATGACGGATCATCCAGAGTCTGGAGCACCAGATTACTCTCTACCGAAAAGCGATCAATCTCCCATTCATAGCGATCAATTGCCATGTGAAGATATTTCTGATCCGAGTCTCACACCTACAGACAATATAGAATAACAAGATGAAGACCCCCCTCTAACTCAACAGTATCAACAGACCAATCTCCTAAAAATATCCTTGAGATAATTACTCCTACTAGACTTGTGCATTTAGAGGATAAAACTATTGGATATCAATTACCTTTCAAGCAAAATCGTGGGAAGCCACCAAACCGTTATTCACCTGATATTGGCAAGACATCCAAGTATCCAATTGCAAATCATGTATCCACTGAGAAGCTGTCTGAACCACTCAAGGCTTTTTTGCATAAGTTGTCTGCTATTCATATTCCAACCAAGGTCTCTGAAGCATTGAAAGATCCTAAATGGGTCCAAGCTATAAAAGAGGAGATGAAAGCTCTTGAGAAAAATCAGACTTGGACATTGGAGACTATACCACGAGAAAAAAAGACTATTGGATGTAGATGGGTGTTTACTATAAAACACAATGCAGATGGATCTATCGAGCGATACAAGGCAAGACTTGTGGCAAAAGGATACACACAGACCTATGGTATAGATTATGAAGAAACCTTTGCTCCAGTTGCAAAGTTAAACACCGTCAGAGTCTTATTGTCCCTTGTAGCTAATTTGGATTGGCCACTACACCAGTTTGATGTAAAGTGCTTTTCTACATGGCGAACTCATGGAGGAGGTGTACATGGACATTCCTCCTGGATATAATACTACTCAGACTGGAACAGTTTGCAGGTTACGAAAAGCATTGTATGGATTGAAACAGTCACCACGTGCATGGTTTGGACGGTTCACCATGGCAATGAAGAACAATGGTTTCAAACAGTGCAACTCAGATCATACTCTGTTCTTGAAACATCGGAAAGGGAAGGTAACATCATTAATAATCTATGTTGATGATATGATTATTACTGGGAATGATAAACAGGAAATATTACAGCTACAAGACTATTTGGCTACTGAGTTTGAGATGAATGATCTAGGTGGACTCAAGTATTTCTTAGGAATTGAGGTGGCTCGATCGCAGCAAGGCATATTTCTCTCTCAAAGGAAATATATCTTGGACTTGTTGACAGACACAGGAATGCTAGACTGCAAACCTGCGGACACTCCTATTGTTCAGAATCATCATCTTGGAGAATATCCGGATCAAGTTCCAACTAACAAAGAAAGATACCAAAGGTCAGTGGGAAGATTGATTTTTTTGTCACATACTCAACCAGACATTGCTTATGCGGTGAGCGTTGTCAGTCAATTTATGCACTCTCCAAGTGAAGATCACATGAATGCAGTTCTTCGAATACTGAGATATTTGAAGTCTGCACCTGGAAAAGGACTCATGTTCTCAAAGCATGGTCATCTAAATATTGATGGTTATTCAGATGCAAATTGGGCAGGTAATGTAACAGACAGAAAATCCACATTGAGTTACTTCACATTCGTGGGAGGTAATTTGTTGACATGGAGGAGCAAGAAACAGAATGTAGTAGCTTTATCCAGTGCAGAGGCCGAGTTCAGAGGCATGACTAAAGGGATTTGTGAACTTCTTTAGTTAAGAAAGTTGCTTACTGAACTTAGGTATAAACCTACATCCACAATGAATCTCTTTTGTGACAACAAGGCTGCTATAGCCATTGCACAGAATCCGGTTCAGCATGATCATACTAAACATGTTGAGGTGGATCGACACTTCATCAAACAGAAGCTTGAGGCTAAAATGTTTCAGTTTCCGTTTGTGAAATCCGAGGATCAATTGGCGGATATTTTGACAAAGGTGATTTCCAGTAAAGCATTCCACAATTCACTGGATCAGTTGGGCATTGGCGACATCTATGCACCAACGTGAGGGGGAGTGTTGGCGTGACTTGTGGATATTGACTTACTTTCCTTACACACCAAGAATTCCTATTATAATTGTAACTGATTTACTTTAATTTCTGATTTCCTACTGTAAATAGATTTAGAAATTTATTATTTACTTGTCCATTCAGGTTTCGTTGTATTATAAATATGACCTCCTACAAGGAGAAGAATACACAGAAAATTCCCACAAACAAATATTCTCTCATAGTTTTCATATTTTAGCAAGATGTCGTTCAAATCCAAGTCCAATAACCTCAGGTTTGAAAAGTTGGCAAAGGAACCTGGAATATAAGAGATGTAGTTCCAACTCAAGTCCAACTCCCTCAGGTTTGGAAAGTTGGCGAAGGAACCTAGAATATAGAGATGTAGTTCCAACTCAAGTTCAACTCCCTCAGGTTTGGAAATTTGGCAAAGGATCCTGGAATTGGATCGTAGATCGATTCTGCGCTAAGGTCAAGACCAACAACATGCCCATTGCTAGTGCAAGTAACACCACCCCAAGAACAACAGTCGGTGCTTGATTTCCAAGATATGAGCCGAGTTAGCCTTGAAGGTGGATCAAATTGAAGGCTTTTCTTCAAATAGAGCAACGAGTGTTGCTGGTCTTTAATACACTGGCTGTGAACTGCAGGGAGGATGATATTGAAGCAGAAGAGGAGCAAGTAATGCAGCAAAGTTTTCATTTTGGAAAAACCTTTTACTTTGAGAGACGCTAGCTGATGAGGGAAAGTTTTGATGAGAAAGAAAGGTTGTGCTGTCTTTAATATATACATATCATTATATGTAATTATATGCATGGTAGAATAGAATTCTAAAAGGACACTGAAAATACCTGTAGGATATCTATATATGCCTGGAGAAGGTTAAACAAGCTAATTCGAATTTTTTGCAATAAATAATGATCAACTTTTGATGCAGGATTGATATGAGTTATCAATCTTGAGATGTGCAAAGCTTAAAATAAAAGAACATGAAGATATTTATTTTACGTGGCAAAACCCCACCTCTGGGAAAAATCCATGGGACTCCTTAGTCCAGAACGAATCCACTATAAAACGATGATTACAAGAAGTACTCACACACTTATCCTAGACACATTCTAGATAATGTTTACCGACTTCTTCGTAACTCAGCTTCTGTCACGGGATGATCTTCGACACTTCTTATGTTGAATGCAATACTGGTCACGATTGCTTCAAGCTCACCGAAGGATAAACGCACCAAACGTCTTGGTGTCCTTAACCATATAAGACACCGACATGCATTGTGCACGTCACTTAGGAATCGCTCATATTTTAACTTCAATCACAAAGACTCAAAACAAAACTTCAACTATAAGTCCTATCATGAATGCATGATATGTCATGATTTACTTGTTGTCAAGTTTCTCATATGGTCAGGGTATGCCTCGGAGGTATGAGATTGAAAGAGTAGTGCCAAAACGTCCAGTAGCAATTCCTCACAAACTAATTTTCAACCTATACTACAGTCTACGAAATGCCAATACGATTTTCATACTAACAATCTCCCCCTTTGGCATTGCCTGGACAAAACATTGGATTACATATCAAACACGTTTACAAGGAAAAAAGCCTACATAACCTACTTTGCTTTGTCAAACAGATGTTCAATTCTTGCAATGTCTGCACACCAACAAGCAGACTACCAGTGAAGCATAATAGAATGATATAATAATAGCCAGAACTTAGCACAGATAAATAGCAAATTTTCATATGTCAAGAGGTTAAGCAAAGTACTACAAATTCTAATTTCAGGGACAAAAAACATCTACTCCCCCTTAATCTCATATGTACCACAAAATATCTACTCCCCTTAAAACTCATATGTACCACAAAATATTCTCCCCCTTTTTGTGTAGGAAATCCAAAGGAACACAGAGATAACTTCAAAATAGAACAATCCAGAAGTAGAACAAATGAACCTTAGATACTGCGAGCCCAAGGAGGACGAGGAGGATCAGGAGGCTGAATGTGCCCTGCAAGTGACAGCAACAGCTCACTATAGGTGTTAAGACGATCCCAGATGTGACGAAGAAATGCATGCATCACTTGATGGGATGCAGAGAACGACTCCAAAAGAGCCTGTTGCTCAATGGAGAAACCACCAGAAGTGCAGTGAGCATTGCTGCGGTGTAAAGTGACCTGGTTGTTGACTTTGATGGTGTTGGATGAGCCAATGTCATCTGTCGGCAGTGCAAGAGAAAGAATGACGGCTCCGTGTGGTGACCATGGTGACGCGACGGAGCAAAACACAGAGTAGCAAACGCTGAAACCTCTGGATGACAGCAATGGAGGTGGAAGAGAGATCAAATGTGACTGAGGAAGTCGACCTAACTGCACAGCTTAAACAACCAAAGTAAAACGCACCGTGTGGCTGTTATTGATTTAGTTTTATTTTATTTTATTTTATTTTATTTTTCAAAAAAAAAAAAGAAATGGAAAAGAGTAAGGAGGAGTCGGTAAGAATCAGAACGTAACAAGAACAAAAGCAACACACTTAAGACAGAAGACTCAAAACAACCAAGACATAAAAACACACTTGTTATGCAGACCCACAGCTCTCTGGAAGATGTAATTATTTTTTATTCATAAACATGCCAAGTATGTGAGCAAGAAGAGATAGTAGTAGCAGAATCATCGCTGTCTGAAACGCATAAGAAGCAAAGCATGCAGAGACAAAAGCAAGCCACCACATTAAACACACAAACTCACTGATAATCAATGAGGCATACCACAAGCATGGTGAAAAATAAACATCATCAAATGAGTCTACCATCAAGAAGAAAAGGTGTGAAGTGAACTCCTTTCAATTAAGCACAAAAAATATGTCCACCCAAGACTGATCCCACCAAAGATGACACAGACACTAAGTGTGTTGTAAGTATAAGAAGATCAGTTTATTTGAGACCTGAATTGTATTTATTTATTTATTTTTCAATTTTTTGGTGGCTTACTTTATTTAGCTTTCGGCATGATCCATGTAACGGATGGTCAATCAGTGTGCTAATGTCAGATGACTAGAAGAAACTGGGTGATAAAGCACCCCTGCGGAAATACTGATCCGAATCATGAAGGCTCCAAAGATAAGCAAGGATAGCAGACCATCACAACATGTTGACTCGAACTTCGACGTTGGTTAGACAAGAGGCCGGGTTACTGAGCAATGAGAAGTCACCTTTTTTTTATTTATTATTATTTTAATTTTTTTTTTATAGATATAAATAATTAACTAGATCAAGAACTTACGCACAGTCGTATTGTGGCAATCCAAAGAGAGACAAGTGCATGAGTAGAAATATTCAAGGAACTTTAGGGAAAAGAGTGTGGTGTGCAAATAAAAAATAAGTAGATGGATAGAACATTTAATGAAGTTTATAATACACCATAACAATGGAAACCTTTGTGTGAAGATGAGAGTGTGAGTTCTCAATATAGTGTAGTGTCAGAGCCCAATCTAAGATCATCAAATACGTTCAGACAACTACAGGATTGATATAACCTTACAATCCTTGCACGAGCTAGACAGATTTATAAAAACAGAAAGTAATTTAAATCTCATACATCAAGAATAGGCTTTGGCATGCAGTAGACTTCGAATTAATCTGGAGCACAGATACCTAAAGACTGTCTAAGGGTTTCAAATCGTAGATTGTTTAGAGGTTTTGCAACAAGACATTTAAGATCCAAATTTTCTAAAGCGACGGGTTCATGCACAACATTAGTGGAGGCAAACATACAATTATGATTTTTCTTTTTCTTGCAAACTAACTTTGTCTTAGTTGACGACAACCAATGAAAAGAAGATAGTTTGGATAAGTGGTTTACCTCTTTCATAAGATTTGAAATCTTATGTTGGATACTTACTTTTCCACCCATGCCATGAGAATTTGAATGAACAAATTCGTTTTGAAGCTTATTGCATCTTGGTCTTATATGCCCACGAGTTCCACAAAAGTGACAAATTGGAATAAATTTTTTGACTTCATAAGCGACAGAAGGTTCAATAGGTGAAGTGGATTTGACAAACTTTGTTTTAGACAAAGCGGAAGACTTATTACTTGGTTGAAATCCCAAGCCTCGTTTGTCACCATCTCCTCGTCCCATGCTAATCATCTTGTCAATTTTTTCTGCACCAATGGTTAAAGAAACAATCTTTTCCTTTGAATTTTTAAGTTCAAGTTCAAGGGCTTTGTTCTCAGAAGTTAGAAAAGCAATTAATTTATTCTGATCAGTCAATTTTTTCTGCAAAAACATCAATTTTTCGTTCATACATGCACTTACCTTTTCGGAATCTGCATCAGGAGATTGAAACTCGTTTGCAATCCTGCAATTTTCTAGCTTCAGCATAGCAACTTCTTTACAATCATCATCCTCATGTGATTCATCCAAGCTAACTGTGGTTATGAGTGCAACCGTATTTTCATCATTCTCGCATTCCGATTCACTATCATTCCAAGTAGTATGCATTGCCTTGTTCTTGCCATCCTTTTGTTTCTTTAAGGTGTTGGCACATTCCGAAGATATGTGTCCATAGCCTTCACATTCGAAACATTGGACCTTTTCTCTTGGATTCTTTCGTTCATTTGACATGCGAAATTTAGACTCACCATCAGTATAGTTAACAAACCTATTTTTAGAATTTATACCTTTTGAATCTCGACTCCTTGGATCCTGATTCTTAAGAAAGTTCATTAATCGTCTTGTGAGAATCGTTAATTCCTCATCACTGCAATCTTCATTTGAATGCCCATCATGTTCTTCATTCACAACCTTGAAAGCAACAGTTTTGCTCTTTTTAGGAGCTAGATGTTTCATCTCATAGGTCTGTATGGACCCTATGAGTTCTTGAACTTTCAAGGTATTCAAGTCACGAATCTCTTCAATAGCCGTGATCTTTGGTTGAAATCGTTCAGGCAAGGATATCAAAATCTTTTTCACAACCCTGTCTTCGGGAATTTTCACCTAAACCTGAACAAGCATTCACAATTACACACAGTTTAGCATAAAATTCAGAAAAAGTTTCATTCTCATCCATCATGAGTGTCTCAAACTGTAACGTGTGCATTTGAAGCTTGGCTCCCTTAACAGTGTCTGTTCCTTCATTAGTAACCTGCAAAATATCCCAAGCTTTCTTAGAAGTATCACAACCAGATATATATATTCAAATTGATCGGAAGAGACAGCAGTAAATAAAGCATTTAACCCCTTTTGATTATTAGTGCTGTGTGTGACTTCTGCAGTGGTCCACTCCTCTCTAGTTTTAAGGATTGTGGTTTCTTCATCTCCTTTTCCGATCTTCTTTGTGGGTTTAGGAAATTCATGAACCACTGTACTCCATACACGTTCATCTAAGGACCAAAGAAACGACTTCATTTTGGCCTTCCAAGCGCCATAGTTGTTGCCATCAAAATATGATGGATGTGCAATTGAGCCCAAGGCATGATCCATCCTAAGGTATGTTAGATCTTGCTGAGTATGTCCAGCAACCTGCTCTGATGCCAATTGAAAATACTTGTAGGATATCTATATATGCCTGGAGAAGGTTAAACAAGCTAATTTGAATTTTTTGCAATAAATAATGATCAACCTTTGAAGCAAGATTGATATGAGTTATCAATCCTGAGATGTGCAAAGCTTAAAATAAAAGAATACGTAGATATTTATTTTACGTGGTAAAACCCCACCTTTGGGAAAAATCCACGGGACTCCTTAGTCCAGAACGAATCCACTATAGAACGATGATTACAAGAAGTACTCACACACTTATCCTAGACACATTCTAGATAATGTTTACCGACTTCTTCGTAACTCAGCTTCTATCACGAGATGATCTTCGACACTCCTTATGTTGAATGTAATACTGGTTACGATTGCTTCAAGCTCACCGGAGGATAAACGCACCAAACGTCTTGGTGTCCTTAACCACATGATACACCGACATGCATATGTATGCAATGTGAATGATGAATGAATTCGATCAATCACCAAGCAACCGAAGCACTTGATGACTTACCGAGTAAACTAAGTACAGCAGCTTTTCCAAAATAGATTCAATATACCCCAACAATTTCATACGTTGAATAGCTACCAATGAAAAGAAACGAACATCCTTTTATTCAAAGCAAGTTTCTCTCACAGGAGAGAAACTTGCGAGACTACACTTCCAAAACAATTATAACTCTAAGACCAATTCAACTAAGACTCTTTGAACCTGGTGCAATATGATCTCCTCAATGAGACGCCACACAAGGGCCAAACAGTTATCCGATTAATAATATAAATTCTGATTCAATAAAAATAAAAAGTCTGATTCATTAAGGACTCTTAATGATGTTACCAACCGTCCACTATTATGAAGAACCAATTGACTCCTAAAGCAAGGTAATTAGAAGATAGGCATCGTGCACGTCACTTAGGAACCGCTCATATTTTAACTTCAATCACAAAGACTCAAAACAAAACTTCAACTATAAGTCCTATCATGAATGCATGATATGTCATGATTTACCTGTTGTCAAGTTTCTCATATGGTCAGGGTATGCCTAGGAGGTATGAGATTGAAAGAGTAGTGCCAAAACATCCAGTAGCAATTCCTCACAAACTAATTTTCAACCTATATTACAGTCTAGAAAATGCCAATACAATTTTCGTACTAACAGACACCACTTAGCTTTGATGAGATTAAATCTTTGTCGTCATTGATGGCTTGACTTTGAAGTCTTCTACCAATATCTAATCTGGTAGTAGTAACCAGGAAAATGGGATAGAACAAAAATAATGATGTTCCTGCAAAAAGGCCTCCACGAGATTCATGGTTGGCTTAAAGGTCTTTCTTTTCTTTTCTTTTTTGAATTGAATAAATCATACAAATCATACAAACGGAATAGTCAGGAATCATTTCTTTCATGATTATACATAATATTTGATCTTAAAAAAGCAACTTTTAAACCTCAATCTTATGATTATGTCAATTTTATCATTATAAAGTCAATTAAATTGTTTTTCAATTCCGTTTAAAATACAAAACTCAAACTACTGAAACTACAAGAACCAAAGTGGAAAATTCCTTATAAAAGAAAACCATTAGTTCCTAACCCTACTATAGCTAGCACATTAGTTTGAATTCTTTATATTTTTCATTCCGTTGCCGCTTGCTAAAATTATGTGTTTTTTTTTCTTTTGTTTTTGTGAAATGAGTCCGTGTATGTTAGAAATTGGATTTCGAAGGCTTGATTGGTTTTTATTGTTCAACAAGACTAATTATACTCAACCATATCTCAAGTTCTCAACTAATTCTTACTAAACTTATTATGTGTAATATTTAAGCGTTTATCCATAGTAAATAGAAAAATTAAAAATAACATATTAATTGTAGGTTTTGTTGCTCCCAAAAAAATACACTAGTGCAATATCAACTTGCATCATGCATGCAGTACTTCTGCTTACTTTCCAACCACCGGATTTTAATCCAGAAATTTTCAGTGCATTTAATTCCAAGTTAAGCCCAATTAAACTCGAATTTTTAAATATTTAACAACCAAGAGAAGCAAACTCTACACTTTTTTTTTTGGCAATGGGATATTGATATGTCGGATTGAGAGACTATGAACATTGTGGAAATGGTGATATGATTGTGATGTTGCTTTATGGATTGACTTGTTGACATTAAAGTCTTTCCCTATCTTGTGTAATGGACCCTGCTACAATCTACACGGTAGTCAAGATCAATAATCATCGCTCAAGACTATGAACAATTTTTTTTTTATAGGCCAAGACTATGAACATTGTGGAAATTGTGATGTGAATGTGATGTTGCTTTATGGATTGACTTGTTGACATTAAAGTGTTGCCCTATTTTGTGTAATGGACCCGGCTACAGTCTACACGGTTTCTTAACTACTTGGATTTTTGGATGAGTATTGACTCGGCCAAGATCAATAATCATAGCTCATGACCCAATCGAAGAAAGTAGATACTTTTAGTGGTCTAGGATTCCCATTATATCATATGCCCGTATATGTTCATGTTGATTTCTGGGTTGGAAGAGGAATTCTCCATAATCTTGGATTGGAAGTTCAGTCCGACCTCAAACTCGAAGATGTTGAGGAAATTTCGAACCAAAGAACTCCATAATCTTGAATTTAAGTTCACATAATGCTCATTATATTATATAATTGTTGAGAGTATTTGTCTCACATTGAAAAGTTAAGAGACCAAGCATGAGTTTATAAAGAGTTAGACTACTCTCAATTGGTTTTGAGGTCACTACTACAAAAAGTGAAAAAGATGACCAGAAAACAACGACGGTCTAAGTGAACACCGTCGTGGTTTATAAAAAGACGACGGTTCTAAAAACACCGTCGTGTAATACAACCTTAGCCAACTAAAAAATGGAGTTTCAAATGGCTGTTCAAAAACAACGACGTACATAATTAAACAACCGACGTCTATTTGAAACAGATTTCCGCAGTGTAAAATCAATGCCAACAAAGAACGGCAGAAGTTATGAATCGACCGACGTAGAAAGTAAAGACGACGATTTCAATAAAAACTGCCGTTTTTACTCATAAAATAACACGACGAGGTTTTCGTATAAGACGCCGTATAATTACAAACAAATTCACGGCTTTAAAATATAAAATATCGCCGTATTAAATTAATTTACAACGACGGAAAATATAAATATATCGACGTCATTCTCGTATAGTTCTACGACGTTATCTTTAAATCGTACAATAAAATTTATCGTCGTATTTATTCATTTTATACGTCGTACCTTTAATTTTAACGGTCGTCTTAATAAGAATTTTTGTTAACAATTTTTTTCTTTGATTTTCTTATCCTACGTCGGTAGATCTACTTAATGACAAGAATTGAAATAACCACGACGGTTTATATAGAACACCGCCGACATAATCAGTTTTATCTGAGATCCCAAGGGTTACGAAATCTTACCAGATGGAACTCTGTTCCACATCATAATCTTAACAGATGACACAGATTTGCAAATATTGCGTCGTGTTAGTTTACAAATTCTAGAACATTAATTTCCCTCATTTTAAATTTCCTCGGGAAAGAAAAATCTATTTATCACGCTTTGGAATTGAAAACTAAAACTGAAAGAATACGGGAAAAAAAACTCTATTTATAATTTAAAATTAAAATCCACGTCGGTTGTAGTACACTTAACGACGTTTAACAAAATAATCTACGTCGGTAATTATAAATCTACCGCCATCTTAACTTAATATAGACGACGAGAAAAGACGACGGTAGAAGAGAAAACCGCCGTTGTTTCAGTTTCTTTAACATATCTTTCTGCAGGACTTGTGTAGTTCAAAGCATTGACAATGTCTTCATCATATCTCCCAGAAACTACTGATTCAATTGCTCATGCTTTAGAGGCCATCTGAAGCCATTTCTATTCTTTATCGCATTCTTGAAACCCATCTTCTTCTTCTGAAGCTCTACGGATAAAGGAAGAGGCTATCACAATAAATCCGACGATCTTCTTAGGCAAGAAAATCAAGCAGAGGATCAGGCACATCTGATCTTCAGATTTCCCTGAGAAGCGAACTTTCCTTCGACAGCGAGTGGAGGCCAGGCTTGCATCTCTTTTGATGGAAAGCAAGGAGTATTCAGAAGCACTAAGTGTCCTATCAGGCTTGATCAAGGACATATATTTGATGCGAGTAAGCTCAATTTCTCTTTGAGAAAACATCCAAATTATTGTCTTTGAGACATGAGAGACTGAGAGAGGAAGAACTTGGAACCTTAAATGTAAACCGAAAATGAATGAAAGCGACAAATTTATAGAATAAATTTTTAAAACCAACGGCGGTCCTTACAAAAAAACCGCCGTTTAAATTGTAAAATCAACGTCGGTATGATCGACGTATATTACAGAAATCCACGTCGGTAAATTAATAAAAACGACGTGTTAAATAATATACCATGACGCGAGTTATTACTTATGTACTTTAATTTTTGAGTTTACTACGACGGTACCTACAAACTACTGTCGTATTTATTTACCACGTCCGAAGTTAAATGTACCGTCGTATTTTGTAATTTATACGTCGTAGTTATATGTAACCGCCGTATTATTTTTTTGAAATGGTTTTATATGTAAGCAACTTTTCGTCTACTTGACTTACACATTTGTTGTTTTTATATTCTTATTTTATTTAAATCTGTCATCCAAAAAAGAAACTTTACATATTGCAGAATATTAATTTCCTTCGTTTTAAATTTCCTCCGGAAAAAAAACTCTATTTATAACGCACTGTAATTGAAAAATAAACTGAAAGGTCACGGGAAAAAAAATTCTATTCATAATTTAAAAATTAAAATCCACGTCGGTTATATTAAACCTAACGACGTTAAATGAAATGATTCCACGTCGAATGAAAAATATTGCGTCGTTTTAGTTAAAAACGACGTAGTTAAATGTAACCGCCGTATTATTTTTTTGAAATGGTTTTATATGTAAGCAACTTTTCGACTTACACATGCACTGTTTCCAAACCCGATTAAAAATTTCAATCTCCCAGAGAAACCTTTTCGTCTTTTTTCCTTGTCAAAGCATTGTCAGAGTTTCTCATCGTCTTCCTCTCGTCTTCTTCGTCGTTTCTGAACTTAAACATCGATCATCTTCCTCTTGCTTTCATTGCACGCAAAAGGTAAGCTTTCATTTTCACTATTTTGGTTACTGTTTTGCATGCTCATACGTTTTTTGTTTGAAAAATCTTTTTACCTTTTTTCTGGCCAAAATCATTTTACTTCTTTCCAAGTTTGATAAAATATACAGACAAAGAGAGAAAGTTTCCAACTTTGAAGACAACTACATCAACTAAATAAGACGACGGTAGACCACGACGGTTCGTCAGTTGTTCTAGCGTCGTCTGAAAATTGACAAAGTTCTTTTTAAAATAATAGTCTTTTTTTATATGCTTGTTTAATTGCAGGTTTGATTTCGCTGAACAATGGTTTTTGTTTTTCCCTTATTTGATAAAATATAAAGAAAAAGAAACTAGGGTTGGTATCTAACGTCGTATGAACATAAATACCATGACGTTATATAAATAATAGTTTACCACGACGGTGTATTACTATTGACGTCGTGTGAACATAAATACCATGACGTTATATAAATAATAGTTTACCACGACGGTGTATTACTATTGACGTCGTGTGAACATATAATCATATCATACGTCGTATTTTTTTAATACCGTCGTTTGTGTTCTTAATGTTTTCCTGAAATATTTTCAAATCATATCATACGTCGTATTTTTTTAATACCGTCGTTTGTGTTCTTAATGTTTTCCTGAAATATTTTGGTAGCTCCTCAAGACAAGTCTTCGAAGGAGATGAAGTCTTCGAAGAAGATGAAGTTTGCTTCATCATCTGCTGAGACAGAACAAACCAGCCAGACAACAATCTCAGATGATTCAAAGACTGGTCGAGGTATGAGCACAATGCCTCGTGTTGTGAAGAGAAAGCTTCAGAAACTAAGGCCAATTGTTGAGTACAATAAAAGGGGGAAAGGTGTTGGCCAAGCACATATTGAGATGCAGTCGTATATTGGTGTGTTGGCACGCTCCAGGATCCCACTTGTGGACAAGAAATGGTCCCAAATCCCCAAGGATATAAAGGAGCAGATTTGGGAAGCAGTTGACATGGCTTTTGTCGTAGGCCAAGGGGGCAAGACCTCTGTTTTAGCTTCTGCTTCCAAGAAATGGAAGGATTTCAAGTCTACACTAACGAGGCATTATATCCTTCCATACACCAATGACAGGGAGAAATTAAGCCAACCCCCTGAAACATATAAATTCATAGAGAAAGCACAATGGGATGCCTTTGTAGCTTCAAGGCTATCCAAAGATTTTGAGTCTGTGCATTCTCAACATGCACAGATTAGGGAGAAACTCGAGTACAATCATCGATTGTCTCGAAAAGGATATGCTGGATTGGAGGATCAATTGGAGGAAACCATGCCTGGGGTAGAAATTGATCGATCTACCTTATGGAAGAGAGCTAGACAGGACAAACATGGTAACATCCCTGATCCAAAGGTGGCAGAGAAAGCAAAATTAATAGTAAGCCTACTATCACTCTGTTTTAAATTTTTATTAAACCCAAATACACGACGGTGATTTACCGTCGTCTTTTTGCTTTTTTGTAGTAGTGTTACCACGTCGAAAAGTTTTTAAAAACGTCGTTAAAGGTCTAAATAGGAATCACTACTATGTTTTCTGTAATTATAGCATAAGACGTCGGTGGTTCATTTTCGCGTCGTGTGAATGATATTACCACGTCGAAAATTTTTTAAAAACGTCGTTAACGGTCTAAATAGGAATCACTACTCTGTTATCTTTAATTATAGCATAAGACGTCGGTTGTTTATTCATTTCGTCGTTTTAAATAAATAACCACGTCGGTATAACTACCGTCGTGATAAGTTATAATAACGTCGGTTTATACGTTATTGCGTCGTGTGAAATTATATAATACGTCGTTTGTACATAAATAACCGTCGTGTGTTTTTTTGTTTATCTTTTTTTAGGATGAATTGCAGAAACAAGTCTCGGAAGGCAAAGTCAGAGTAGATGGCAGCAATGATGTGCTGACCATGGCTTTGGGCCCCGAGCATCCAGGCAGACTGAGGGGAGTTGGTGCTGGTGTTTCCCCAAGGCAATATTTCAATTTGCCCAAACCACAGAGGGTGAGCTTTGACGACCGTTTGAAGGACAGTTTAAGAGTTCTCCTTCAAGAAGAGACTAAAAAGATGGAGGCTAAGGCAAGGGAAGAGGCCTTAAGGATGGAGGCTAGGACAAAACAATTGGTAGAGGCTGAGAGGGAGCATTTCCTGAGTCAGCTTTCCCAATTAATTCCCAATTTTGATTCAAGCATGCTTAAACCAAGAATTAGCCAAAGCCCCAAAAATCCAATGTCTGACAAAGCTAGCTGCTCTGGAGGTGATGTGAGATCCCTACATTTGGAGGATGATACTGCCAAAATGGGGAAACATCAGCCAGATGAAGAGAAGGAAGAAGAAAAAAGAGATGAAGAGAAGGAAGAAGAAAAGGAGAAAGAAGATGAAGAAAAGCATGACGACAAGGTATGTTCACATAACTTTGCCTTTTTTATTTGTTTTTCAAAATTTCAGACGTCGATATTTTTATTTAATCCGTCGTTTGTTTAAAACTTAGACGGCGGAATTTTTTTAAGACGTAATAAAATATTTAAACGACGGTTTTTGCACCGTCGTTTAAATGGTTTCAGACGACGCTTTATTCATAAAACCGTCGTCTTTATTGAATTACCACGACAGTTTTTTCACCGTCGTTTAAATCCTTTTAAGACGACGTTTTATTCCTTAAACCGTCCTCTTTATTGAATTACCACGTCATTTTTTTTATTTCTTTAAACAGGTTATTGAAGTTGGTGCTTATTCAAATATGGAGGCGCCATCTTCTTTAAAAACTCTTTGTCGTTTTGTGGAAACGACACTCCTGCCTGAGGATAAGACACTCCAATTTACAATTGATAAGGAGGTGTTTGGTGGTGAGCGCGATACCTTCCTCCTGCCTGAAGATATTACACAATTTGCAGGCATGGAAGAAATTGGAGCTACTGTATTGGCTGTATATATGAGGTTTGTACTTCTAAAATAATACCTCGTTGGTTTATATATTGCGTCGTCTTAACTAACTAACCACGTCGTCTTAACTAACTACCGTCGTGATAAATATATTATAACGTCCTCATCTATTTCAGTACGTCGTGTGAAATATTATAATACGTCGTTTTTTTATACATAACCGTCGTGTTTATTTGTGCTGACTTGTTTATATTATTTTATGTATTTAGGTACTTACACGATGTTTTGAAACAAGCCAATATGTGCAGCATGGTTGGCTTTATTGACCCTGCTACAGTTAGTGCCAACTCTGGCACAATAACTGAAAGATCACGACTGGTAGCAGCTCGACTTCAGAAGACAGACGGTGAACAGCTTTTCATGATGCCTTACAATCCAGGGTTAGTCTCCTTAGGATTTTGTTTTTATGATTTTCAATAAATGACAGCTTATAAACTAACCACGTCGGTGTTTTATTTTATTTAGTCGTTTGAAACTACTAACCACGTCGGTATTTATTTATCGTCGTGATAAATATATAATGTCGTCGTTATCTACTTTATTTCGTCGTGTGAAATACTATAATACGTCGTTTTTGTAAATAACCGTCGTTTTTATATTAATTTTGTGCAGCCGCCATTGGATCTTGCTGATTGTAAGAGCAAAGAAGGAGACCGTCTATTTTCTGGATCCTCTGCCAGGTCATCGTGTGGTCGACGAAGAGGCGAAAAACATCGTGAACAGTGCTTTAAAAATATATAATACCCACATAGCCCGAGCAGGACGTAAAAATGTAATTTGGAAAACTCTCTCAGGCACACCAAAGCAACCCAGCAATGTCGAATGCGGGTATTATGTGATGCGCTTCATGAGGGACATCATCATGGATCCTTCCTTGGGGTTTGAGAATAAGGTAAGAAGAAATTACCTTCATACATTTCACGTCGTTTTTTGTATTATCAACGACGGTCATGTAAAATTAACGTCGTTGAATGGATATACTACGTCGGTTATGAAAAATATCGTCGTCTGTGATTGAATTTCTTTTTATTTATAAACCCTAATAGTCATTGTTTATGCAGTATGCCAAGGGAAACCAGGAAGCTTCATACCCCCAAGAAGCCATTGATGAAGTCCGGAATGAATGGGCAGAGTTTGTTTTCCAAATTATTAAACAGGGCAATTATTGAACACTTGATATTTATGTATAATGTACAAATTTTCTCTATAATATGTAATGTAAAAATTTGTTGAGGTTTTCTTAAATTAAAAAAAAAACAAACATACAAATTGCTTAACCGACGTGTAATACTTTTCCAACGACCTAATAAAGTCACAAACCGTCGTATTTTGTTGTTTCGTGTTTTAAACAAATACGACGTAAAAATATAGTTAGACGACGTTCTTTGAACAATTGAGTCGTTTATGGTTTACAACATCTTCAATTTCTTAAGGGTTCAGGGTATCATCGACGACGTTTATGTAACGACAGCGGTTAAGTCGTTGATATATATATTTTACGTCGTATAGTTAAATAGCCGCCATGGTTTCTCATTTTAACGACGTCATTTTAACGACTTAGTAGTCTATTACAATTTACAACGTCTACAATTTATTAACACCGACGTGGTTTGTTGTTGTGGTAAGAATATTTTATTATTTTTATATCAAAATATTCAAAATAAATTTAAAATAAATCAGAAAATTGAAAAGTCAACTCCTATGAAGTCATTGATATATTTTCTTCCACATAAACCTTGAAAAAATTCATTTTGAATAACAAAAATTTAAAATGACCATCCAAAACAAAATTGTTTTGATGAGTCATAAAATCACTTCTAGTTTTATGGTTTAGGGTTTAGAGTCTAGGGTTTAGAGATTAGGGTTGTTATTTATTGGGGTTTATTTTTAAAGTATAATTTTTGGGTAGTCTAGGGTATATGTTAGGCTTTAAAACCATAAAACCTTTTATAAACTTAATTTTTTAAATTGTATAATTTAGTTTTATGGGTTTAGGGTATTAATTTTTAACGACGGTGGTTGCGTCGTGGAATACATATTTTACGTCGTACAGAAAAACATACGACGACATGGTTTACGCTTTAAACGACGTCATTTTAATATGTAAGTCGGTTTATATAATTTACAACGTCTTTAATTTCTTAACACCGACGTGGTTTTTCAGTCGTCGTTATATAAAAAATTCAAAATAAATTTAAAATTAATCCGAAAAATGAAGCTTCAAAATGAACGGCCTTACGTTCTTAATCCGAAAAATGAAGTTTCCGTCGTGGAATATTAAATTTACGTCGGTACGTGTAGAACTTTCGCCTTGGTTTTTCTTTCGACGTTTTAAAACGCGCGAACTCTAAAAATTTTCGCGCGACCTAAATTTTTTTAGATTTGGCTCTTATTCTTATACTTCGAACCCTGAAACCTAAAATTTTCAGATTTCGCGCGACATAACATTTCGCTCTCTCACTTCTGCTCTAATTAAAAGTTGCACTCTCCAGGCTCCGTCGAATCTGTGAGCTCGTCCAACCTGTAAGTATAAACCCTATCTTCCCCTTGTAAATTCATTGAATGATATTAGGTTGTTTTGTTAAAGGGTTTTATGTGTATGCTTTGCGATCTGTTAATAATGTGCTTATAGGTATGGGTTCATGGATTTTCTGTTTAATGGGTTCATGGATTACATTATCTGTTATGTTGAATTGGAAATGGATTTAATTTTGTCGTATCTTTTAATCACCCTATGTTATGTTGAATTGGGAATGGATTTATTGTTTTCATGCTTGGTTTCATGTATATGTTGGTTTCTTGCTTGGTTTCATATATATGTTGTGTTCTTAATGGGTTTTGTGTTCTTGAAAATAAACTGAGACACGACGAATTTTAAGGCTTACGACGACGATTACACGACGGTTTTTTTAAACTACCGTCGTTGTATTACTTATACACGACGGTTTTTTCATAAACCGTCGTTTGTATTACTTATAATAGACGACGTCTGTTGAAAATCCGTCGTCTATATATGCCAAATACGTCTGTTTTTGTTTAAAACCCGTCGTCTCTGTTGTGTATTACTTGCGATTAGATCATTGTATAATCTGCTATAGTGATGGTCATTGCCTGTATTTTCACTTTATTATAGATAATAGGTTATAGTGTCGGAGATGGATAAGTCATGGATGCACTCGGATAGAAGATCGAAGGCATATGAATTTGGGGTGGAAGCATTTTTGAACTTTGTTGTAGAAAATCTTCTAACTACAACACATATCCGTTGTCCATGTGTTAAATGTGTTAATTTGAAGTTGTTTGGGGTTGGAATTATAAGGGATCACTTATACTTTAATGGAATTGACCAAAGCTATAAGAATTGGACATTTCACGGAGAACCTTGGGAAGCAACTACTAATGCTAGTAGAAATGTTGAAGAAGATGATGGCCATAGTAGGTACAGTTTTGTGTCTGAAGAAATTGATATGGATGATAATGATTTTGGTGATTTTGGTTCGGATCCGTATGAGTTTGCCAATGTGATTGGGGATGGAGATCAACCAGTGTACCCTGGTTGTAGAAAGTACACGAAGTTATCGGCATTAGTGAAGTTGTATAATTTGAAGGCAAAACATGGGATGAGTGATGTCTGTTTTACAGAATTATTGATACTTCAAGGCGATTTGCTTCCAGAAGGAAATACAATACCAACCTCCATGTATGAGGCTAAAAAGACTTTGTGTGCATTGGGGCTGAGTTATGAGAAAATGCACGCATGCCCCAATGATTGCATCTTGTATAGGAAGGAGTATGAGGATTCAACTAATTGTCCTACTTGTGGTATCTCAAGGTGGAAGGAAGGCAAAGATTCAATCTTGAAAGAGGGTGTGCCAGCGAAGGTGGTGTGGTATTTTCCCCCAATTCCAAGGTTTAAAAGGATGTTTCAATCACATGAGACAGCTAAGAGTTTGACTTGGTGGCATGCTGCTAGAAAATCAATTGACGGTCAGATGTCTCATCCGGCGGATTCCCCGTCTTGGAAACTTCTTGATGATAAATGGCCTGAGTTTGGTAATGAGCCGAGAAACTTGAGATTGGCTCTTTCATCTGATGGATTCAATCCCCACAGTTCTCTAAGTAGCAGATATAGTTGTTGGCCGGTTATCTTAGTTACATATAATCTCCCTCCATGGCTGTGCATGAAACGAAAGTCATGATGTTAACCTTATTGATTTCCGGTCCTAAACAACCCGGAAATGATATAGACGTCTACTTGGAGCCTTTGATTGATGATTTAAAATCCTTGTGGGTTGGGATTAGAGGAGTGTATGATGCACATAATGGAGAATACTTTACACTCAGAGCTGCATTAATGTGGACAATTAATGATTTCCCCGCCTATGGAAACTTATCTGGTTGTGTTGTTAAAGGATATAAAGCTTGTCCAATATGCGGCGATGATACACCTAGTCACAGGTTGAAAAATGGCCACAAAATTTGTTACATTGGGCATAGAAAATGGTTACCAATCAATCATCCATATAGGAGGCAACGTGCAGCTTTTAATGGGAAACCTGAATATGGCATACCTCCCGAGCCATTAACCGGAGAAGAAGTGCTGCTTATGGTTGAAAATGGTGACAGAGTTTGTTGGAAGAAGAAATCAATATTCTTTGATCTCGAGTATTGGAAATACCTTCCTGTGAGGCATGCCCTAGATGTTATGCACATTGAGAAGAATGTTTGCGATAGTATCATTGGTACATTGCTGGAGATCCCTGGAAAAAATAAAGATGGGATTGCTGCTCGATTAGATTTATTGAACATGGGGGTCAAAACTGATTTGCAACCCGAGTATGGAGAAAGACGTACTCGTTTGCCTCCTGGGCCCTGGAATTTGTCAAGAGCAGAGAAGAGAGAGGTTTGCAATTCTTTCTATGGTATGAAGGTCCCTGAAGGTTATTCTTCAAATATTAAAAATCTTGTATCTTTACAAGATTCAAGACTTCTTGGCCTTAAATCACATGATTGTCATACCTTAATGCAACAATTGCTCCCTGTGGCAATTCGTTCTGTTTTGGAGAAGCCTGCAAGGTATGCAATAACTCGTTTGTGCTTCTTCTTCAATGCTATATGTGCAAAGACTGTTGATGTTTCCAAGCTAGATAAGTTGGAAGAAGATGTAGTAGTTACTCTGTGTTTGCTTGAGAAGTACTTTCCCCCTTCATTCTTTGATATCATGGTTCATCTAGTAGTACATCTTGTCAGAGAAGTTCGTCTATGTGGGCCAGTATATTTTAGGTGGATGTATCCATTTGAAAGATATATGAAAGTGCTGAAGGGGTATGTTCAGAATCGTACTCGTCCCGAAGGTTGCATTGCTGAGCGGTATATAGCTGAAGAAGCGGTAGAGTGCTGTACTCAGCATTTATCTGATGTTAGTACAGTTGGAGTGCCTTCAAGCCAAAAGATGGGACTTTCAAAGCCATTATCAGGTTGCACAGTGAGCGTAGTTGATCAGGACCTGTTGAATCAAGCACATCTATATGTCTTGGAGAATACGGAGGAAGTCCTACCTTATATCGAGTACGTATGAGCTTTATTCTTTAAGTTTCCATTTTAAATTATTTCTTATGTTTATCTTCTATATTTAGGACCGTAATGCTTGAATTTTTCATGTCATGTAGGCAACATATGATTCACATCAAGACTGCTTATCCAAAATTTAGAAAGAGAACAAAGTGGCTGCAGGATAAGCACAATAGCACTTTCATTCAATGGCTACGCTTCAAGGTATATATTGTTGAATAACATATTTCTCTTTTAATTTTCTTCTTATTTATATGTTAGATTGAATTAAGATATGATTAATTTGCAGGTTCAAAGTGAACTTGAGGAAGACAATCATGGCGTATCAGAAAATTTAAGGTGGCTAGCAGCTGGTCCAAACATGTCAGTGCCATTATATAGGAGCTATCTTATTAAAGGTATTAAATTCAATATCAAGGCACAAGATGATGTGCGGACAACTCAAAATAGTGGAGTTTATTTACTTGCACATACCATGCAAGTTGCTAGTGCCAAGGATAAAAACCCAATTCTCTCAAATATGGGTTTCTATGGTGTCATTCAAGAAATTTGGGACCTTGACTACCAAAAGTTTACAATCCCAGTCTTTAGGTATGATTGGATAGATAGTTCTGGTCTTGTAGTCGACGAACTTGGATTTACCCTTGTAGATTTGAGTAAAATTGGACATAGGAATGACCAATTTGTTTTGGCTTCTCAAGTCAAACAAATATTTTTTGTTGACGACCCGATGCATCGTGGTTGGTCGGTAGTGTTATCAATGCCTAATAGAGAATATAATGATGTTATTGGTGATGAAGTCTTAGGTGATGTGATAATTGAGTGTGAGCCATTTACTAGAGGGATGCCAAATGTTGACACATTTGATGAACTGGTGGGTGAGTTAGGCGGTCAAAATATTCGAGATGGGTGTGAAGATATATGGATTGAATGATGCTTATGTAATTGGCAGTGTATGACATTAATTTTGTAATATATTGTAATGTGATTTCTTCACTTTCTACGTTCAAATAAAACACGACGTTATTGTGAACCAGTTATTCAGCATATTTACCGACGTCTTAAAGCAACGTAACAATGAAGAACCACGACGCAATTGTGAAGCAATTATTCAGGATATCACGTCGGGGAAGGATTAAGAACCGCCATGTAATTCAAAATAACACGACTCCAATCCCATAATACCGACGTCTAAAAAACGAGATATATAATCTGAACGTTAAAAAATACGACGTCATCATACATTTTCCACGTCGCAAGTTCTTTTATAAACGAAGAGGAACGAAATGAATTCCGACGGAAATTCATTATAACCGCCGTCTAATAACAATTAAACGACGTTATTTGTAATACGGCTCTCATCATAATCAACGCCGTCTATATGTTCTGTAATACAGCTCTCATTTATTTGGACCCGACGTTGTTTAGAAGTTCAACGTCGTCTATATTATTAAGTGCGTCGTGAGTAATGATGATAGATATAAATACAACGTCGACTATATAAATGCCACCGACGTTGTTTCGCATTTCAACGTCAACTGTATAAATACATACGTCGTAAATAATGACACTGACAACTATTTCCACGTCATCTTTTTTAGAAAAATCGAAGTGGAAAATTTATTTCACGACGGTTGTTTGTAAATAAGAGACGTAGTATATTTCAATAACGTCGTCTTCTCATGTATTTAAAGACGTCATATTTTTTCTTGTCGTGTAAATTATATTTAACGGCGTAAAATTTTAGTTGTCGTCGTTGTATGTATATCTTGCGGCCTTTTTCTTTTAACATGTGTCATATTTTTCCTTTTTAACGACGGTGATTTGTTTGAGTTGGTCGTCTATTCTCATCCTCGACTATTTTCTAGAACTTTAGCAGACTAAACACGTTTGTTTTTATTGTTTTCCGACGTTGTTTTATTTAACAACGTCTAATATTTATCGTCGTTGTTTGTTTCTGAAAATATGACGTATAAATTTTGTAATACGACTCTCATATATTTGTAACCGACGTTGTTTCGTTTTTCAACGTCTACTCAATAAATACATACGTCGTAAATAATGACACTGACAACTATTTCCACGTCATCTTTTATCGAAAAATCGAAGTGGAAAATTAATTTTACGACGGCTGTTTTTATATATGCGACGTAGTAGGTATCAATAACGTCGTCTTCTAATGTATTTAATGACGTCAAATTTTTTATTGTCGTGAAAATGATATTTAACGGCGTCGTTTTTTTATTTCCGTCGTTGTATGTCTATCTTGCGGCCTTGTTCTCTTAATATGTGTCATATTTTTCCTTTTTAACGACGGTTTTTTTAGAGAGTTGGTCGTCTATTCTCATCCTCGACTGCTTTTTTAGATCTTTTTGCAGTACAAAGACGTCGTTTTGTATTTGTTGATGACGTTGTATATTTTAACAACGACGGTGATTTAGCGTCGTGGTATATGAGGAAAAAGATGACGGTGGATTCCACGACCATTGAAAAATCGAATACACGACGGTGATTTACCGTCGTCTTTTTGCTTTTTTGTAGCAGTGGGTGGAACTTCAACTTCCTTCCATAACAACCTTTTTTTCTTTTTCTTTTTTTTTCTAACTTCCTTCAATTAACTAATTACTATCAAAAGAAAAAAACAATTGAAAAACCAAGTTAAGGACTTGTTAATGGTAATCATATTCATTCTCATATGACGCATAATCTATAAATTGAGAATTTCATTTTCCAAAAAATTAACGTGATGATCTCCTTAGTGGTGCGAATAATCCTTTGAAATTTAGTTAGAAAATTTGCACATATCTATATATATAAAGTAAAATGCAGAGCAAAGGACCCACTAATGTAGTGGTTTTGAGTATTTACTCCCTCATGCAAGGTCCTGGGTTCGAGTCCTAGCATCCATGTTGTGTGTGTGAGTTTAATATGCTAAAGGTCCTCAAAAAAAAAAAAAAGAAGTAAAAGGCAGAGAATGGTGATTGAGAGGAGTGCTAACTAGGGGTGTAAGTTGGATTGGAAAATCCGATATCTGAAAATGCCGAATCCAATATTTCCGATAAATGCCGAAAATTCCGCAATTCCAAAACTCTCCAAACCCATTCCGATCCGATTTTTCCAATTTTTTGGGGAAAATTCTGAGTTTCTAAATATAATTCCATTATTTGTAGTATATAGGTTTTATTTTCATATTTTATTTGTTATATTTCAGTACCATTATAGAAATATTCATATTACAAAAATGTGCTTGTTTGAATGTAACAAAAATGCATATGTGTGCTTGTTATATCTAAATGTACTACAAATATGGTAAATGTAGGGAGTATCATATTATTTCATTTTATATTCTATGTATGTATGTATTTTTTTTAAATTATAAACTATCTTCATTTAAACTTTTAATTGTAAAATTATTTTATACATAAAACAACATAAGTATATCCATTGGAGCTTGGCAATTATAGTATTCCAATTGTCTAGAGCAAGAATAACATATTGAATGCAAGTTTAACACTCTTATTCCCCTAGTATTCCAATAGTATAGATTGTTGTGTATATATATAACATTTAAATATATATTTTTCTTATGAAACATACATTTTTCTTTATTGATTTATTTTAAAATTAGGTCAAATCCAAGTTCAACTTTAATACAAACTCGATGCCCAATTCAGAACGTTCTGGCTGCAGATGTGTTCTTTTCTCTGAAAAATGGAGCATAATGCCAATCGAACTATAAACTTGAAAATCAAAGTTTAACATCTTGGGAAGACCCAGACCAAGAAGAAATATCATCATGTGTCAGAGCAAAACGCCTGCATTGATATTTGAGAAATAGATGAGAGCAAGAAGAGCTCTCATGCAGCAAACCCATTTCTGAGAGTTGTTGGAGTCCCATATCGACCGAAACATAAACTTTGGATGTTTTCTTCTCTATGAATATGTTCACCCTAAACAACATCGAGCAAACTTCAATTTATGAAACATCTAGTCGGGCTTTCTTAAATAGAAGTCTAATTGGGATTTTTAATATTAATTTTTTCAGTTAAGTTTAAAATTTGTAGATTATTTTCTGAAGAATTCAGAACTTCGGAATCGGAAAGTTCCAAATTTTTCCGAAATTTTTCAGAATCGGAATCGGAAGTGTTTATTGAAGTCCGAAAATTTTTGGGCGGAAATTAGAATGGCTTTTTCCGATCCGATCTGGCCGAATTGCAGGCCTAGTGCTAACAATTTGGATTCTAATGCTCATCAAAATATTTTATAGAGTTGCATCTGTTGCCCACTCGGCTGTAACCATGATTTTATTGCGGTGCTTTATGTATTGACTTGTTGACTTTGAAGTCATACCTATTTGTCAAGTGGGCTCGGCTACAGTCTACATGTCGGTTTCCTACTTGGATTTTGTGGTGAGTATTGACTTGGTCCATTTCGTGAAAAAAAAAAAAAAAAAAGAAAGAAGAAAAAAAAAGTATTGACTTGGTCTCCAGTGGAAAAAAGCAGATGATTTTTGTGGCCTCTGCTCTTGTATATTCATGTTGATTTATGGGTTGGAGGAGGAATCCTCTATAATCTTGGATTGGACGTGAAGATATATGCTGAGGAAATTTTGAACCAAAGAGCTCCATAATCTTGGATTCAAGTTCACATTATGTACCAACCTTGTATGTCGTTTAGGTTTACCCACCAACCCACTTTCAGTCTTTTATCATCCCACTTACAATTAATATTGAAATACTATTGCTTCTTTTTTTGTCAGATAATATGCGTACACATTGTATTCTTATTTTTTGATTTCTTGGTTGGAAAGCAGATGATTTTGCGCAAATCAAAGCTTCCGCATCCAAATGAAGAAAATGCACTTTAGACTAGTGTTCAAAATAATCAAATCTCGTCTAAACAACTCTAAAATTATGACGTAAGACGTCAAATAAGGACCAATGACACCCATTGTCCAAAAAGTCACTATTTGGGTCTCGCCCACACATCCAACCGACACTCTAATAATCTGTCTTGGGCCCACGACCTCAAATTTCCAATCTGATCACACTAACACACTCTAAATAGTCCCAAAATCACCATGCATCAATTTGGGCCCAATTCAACGGTCGAATCATTCTTGATCGCATGATCAAACAACGATCACTCGCCTTAACTTCAAAACACAATAACTTCATATCGGGATATACGATCTCTTATCATTCTGAACCTACATACTCACAACACCACCAAGTACAACATATATAAAATTGGACACGATCCAACGGTCTAGAATTTGCGAGGCTCTGATAGTCGATCCAAAGACAACACCACAATGCTCAGAACGTCGAGGACATTAACCTAACCTCAAAAATATGAAATTGCAACTTAAACCTTCATAAATCCACTATTTGAGCAATTTCAAAATCTGCAAGAGAGGCGTTGAAATTTACTTAGATTGTAGAGCTTGTTCTCATGATCACGTCAACGAAAACGATTCAACAATCCGAGCTCAAGAACAAAAGATATGAATTTCTAAAGTTTTTTAACATAAACTTCCTTTTCTTTTTTTGTTCTTCGTTGTAGAAATGAGAGAGGAAGAAGATGAAGACGCACGGAGCAAAAGAAGAGGAAGAAAAGGAGAAAAGCAACCGACGTATGAACAGTATAGCACAGTAACCTTTTTATTTTTATTTTTGGTTTTCCATTCAGAAATCATAATTTTCTCACTTCAATTCCTTATATACGTCCATTGAAAAATCATTAAATTAAACGTAAGGGCATGTTAGTCCAAATTGAATTTAAAAAGTCTTAAATCCATTATTTCCACTTCAAACCAACTTCATGCCCACACATTTTAATTAACCTTGTATGATTTTTCGGAAGAGTAATAACAACAAAATCCTAAATTTGAGGTTATTACATAATCAATCAAATCTCATCATTCGATCGTTCAAATAAGGCCTATGGTTGATCACAATCGATACTTAGTAAATTAAATCACTCTTCATGGGAACGATACTTTATTTAACTCTAAACTACTTGTGTGATTCGTATGCTTGCAAAATTTCTCAACAAGTTTTAGCGCCATTGTCGGGGGAGTGTTTTAATTTTTATTAATATCAATATAGATTGATTCATATTTTTATTTTTATTTTATTATTATTTTTTTTAATTTGATTTTGTTTGGTTTTCAGGTACTTTACCTAGTGCATGAGTTTTGGGAGACGTTCGCAGAGTCTTAAGCTTATACTACTAGATCCAGAGATCGAACAAATGCTTCACAAGCTTAACAGATTCAACCGGGTGAAGAGGAAGGACGAAATATTGGAAAAGCCATCACCTATGGCTGAGGAACTGAAACCATTGAGGGACTATGTTGTCCCATCTGTGGAAGCATCACCATCGAGCATTTGTCATCCAACCATTGATGCCAATAATTTTGAAATCATACCAGCCATAATTTCAATGATTCATCAATCATCCATCTTTTGTGGTTTACCTCAAGAAGATCCTGTAGGGGGCTTTTTCTTCCTGCAGCTGTAAATCGGCTGGGCTGCCGTAAAGGGCAGACTGATGGAATTATCCCCCTTGTCAAGGGCAGACTGATGGAATTATCCCCCTTGTCTGAATTCAAAAATTAAGCCCCGAAAATACTTCGAAAGGGCAGCGGAGCCTTAGGAAGTATTTTGGTTACCTTCACCAACCAAAATAATGATAGCTTACAGGTAATTTCTTCATGCTTACAGATAAACTTTTAAGCTCAACGTGAGTGGCATGTGGCATGGAAGCAAAATCAACATGGGTTTAGCACTGAAGGGAAATTTAGGCTTTCTTAGGGGGAAAAAGGGAAGTGTTAAGGTGAGAAAGGAGAGATTTGTAGGAGATTTGGCTAGGAAGAGAGAAATGAAGAACAATGCTCTTCCAGCAGCTTGACAGATACTCTGTCTGCCATAAGAGAAGAATGGAGAAGAGGGTGAACAGTACACGAAATTGCTGAGTTTTTGCAAGTTAGAGAGAAAGCTTGCTCTCTAGGCGTGGGTTTTTTAGTTGAGTTTTGTTGGGTGGAAGAGACCTCATTTTATAGCCGCTGGAAACCATCACTTCCCAAGAAATCCTAATGGCTTCTACCCATTTTGGCCAAGCTTTTCCCTTCCTTTCTCATCTCCTTCCTTGACTTTTCCCTTCTTGATGAAATCCATTCTGCCTATTTGCACCAGATCAGAGTTTGGAGCTCAAGGCCTCCTTTTCCCGCAGCTGTCTCTATGGGAGACTTCCATTCCCAGCCATCTCTTTTATCGTTTTCTTCCCTTTTTTCCATGGCTAAGTCTGATGAGGAAAGAAGTTGGGATATATATGCTGGTTCGAAGGGTGATTTTTTCTCTTTGGTATTCTACACGCTAATACCCCCTGGTTCCTTGGATGTTTTGGCTTTGAAACTTGCTCCCTCCATGTGCTGGAACCTCCCACCAGCTTTGTTCAATGATCCTGCAGACTTTCTCTACGTGGCTTCTATTTTCCAACAAGGGGCTGAGGTTTTTTGTGGCTTATTTTGGAGTTTTGTATGGACCAAGGTGGCTCCTTAAGCAAGTGGGTTATTTTTGTTAAACATTGGGCTTTTTTGTTGTGTCAATAGGCCATTTTGCTTGGGCTATTAGGCTATTTTTCCTCTCTTGTGCTCACCCACATGTTTGGGCCTAAGAAATGGGCCTGAGTCTCTAGGCTCCCAAGCAACCCGAGACCTTCCATTTCTAGGCCCATCAATGGGCCTCATGTTGATTAATTACCATCCATACCACAACCCACTCAAGCAAGCCCCGGGCGTTTGAGTGGCTTGGGCCCACTTAGGCTTGTAGTGTGGTTGTGTATGAAATAATGATTTCATGCTTGGCGTGGCATGTCGCTTGGCATGTTTTTATTTTATCATCCTTGGGAAGGGTCAGGATGTTTAATTTTTAGCATGGGTTCGTAAATCAGGCATATTTTATCTCAACTCCTAGCATGACAATTTATTTATTTAGCGTGGCATGTGAACTGTTACTCGCATGTGGTGGATTTTTGTGCACTTCTCTTTATGTCTTTTCTTAATAGAGCGTCGCTTTGGGCCAATAATTTATTCGGGCCCAACCGTGAATTTTTTGGGTCTCAAGAAATCCAAATAGCCATATATCTACCTTCTTGGAGATATGTGATACATTTAAGTGCAATGGAGCTACTAACGATGTTGTTTGCTTAGGGCTTTTTCCTTTCTCATTAAAGAATAAAGTAAAGGCATGGTTGACTTCTCAACCACCTAATTCTATTACTACATGGGACGACTTAGCTAAGAAATTTTTGGCTAAATTCTTTCCTCTTGCAAATACCGCTAAACTTAGGAATGACATTATTTCCTTTGCTCAAAATGACATGGAGCCTTTTTATGAAGCATGTGACATATATAAAGATATGCTAAGGAAGTGCCCACATCATGCGCTACCTACTTGCATGCAAATTCAATCATTCTACAATGGTTTGAATAGTACAAGCAGAACAATGATTGATGCTGCAGCTGAAGGAGTTTTGATGGAAAAACATAGAAATGAGGCTCATAACTTGTTGGAAGAGATGGCGTCTAATAACTATCAACGGTCTAGTGAGAGATCAACACCAAAGAAAGCTGGAATTCATAAGATTGACACCATATCTACGTTAACTGCACAAATTTCTACTCTTTCTAAACAACTTGGTACTTTAAATGTTAACGTTATTCAGTCTACTAATTTAAGTTGTGAATTTTGTGCATGACATCATCATAGCAATTATGGGAACACATATTTCTACAACCAATAGATGGGCGACACATAGAAAAGGAACATTCCTTAGGTCAATTGAATTTAATTAGGGCAATTATCTTTGATTTAAGATGGGAATATCGCCCCAAATCAAGGATGAGATTTCCATCAAATCTCTTTGATTAATTCCAAGTTCTTATTTATGGGTAAGAATAATCCTAACCAAAAAGGATTATTCTTCAAACCCTAGCAGATAAGGAGCCTATAAATACATGGCTACACAAGATATTCAAGATAACGCTTTCTCAGCCCAAAAACCCTTTTCTTGCCGATACTCTCTCTCCTCTCTCTCCCACACAACTAAGTGCCACCACACACAGCTCCGACCACCCGGCTCTCTCGGTGAGAGAAAACTCCATCCACTTTAGCTATTATCATATCTTTATCAAGATCCAATCGAACTAACTTAGGCATAGGAGGGCCATTGGTCAACACCCCCCCAAGTGTGGTCTATTTACTCCTGTTTATTTTGCAGGGATCGAGGAAGAGAGAGAATAAAGATCAAAGGTCGAGCAATCAACCTGCGAATATTCCTTGTGCGGAATTTTGCTCAACCATATTTGGTGCTTTCATTGAGAGATTCGAGATATACTTAATGCGATGCTCTTGAATCTTTATCAAGGAAATCCATTTCCTTCCCATCATCGGTTTCATCGGAAACCCTTAAATCATCATCGCAAGCTGCATCACCAGCGAAATTCTCTCTAACCACCCTGGCCTATTTCAGCCAATTTTGGCTTGGTGGAATTAAATCTGAATGCCCAAGATGACATTCACTCGTTTTTTGCTACTTGGACCAGCAGTCAAGAAATGAAGATAAAATTGCAAAAAAAAACAAAAAACAAAAAACAAAAACCACAAAGAAGCAGCTTGCTCTGTCACCGGCGCCAATCACCAAGTCATCGCGTGCAGCATGGCCTATCCTACATTGACTAGAGGTCTCCGACCTCCAAACACTAAACTAGCCGTTCCTTCTCACGACAGCAATGGTGTCCACGCGAGGAAGGCTCTTTGTCTCTCTATTATGTGATACCCTATAAGATTTTTCGGGGAATACCTGTTCCGTCCCTGTCATGAGGCTTTCACCTTAAATTTTCATTTAACTCAATTACATTCAATTGAATTATAAAATTCAACTCATTGACTCAAAATCATCTTAAATCAATATGACAAAACTAAATAAATATTATATCATATTACAATCATGGTTTTTACCTTAAATGGCCCTTCAATTTATACCCGAGTTGCATTTTGATTCAAATAGTCCCCAGCTAAATTATTCGTTCAAATGGATTACATACTCTTTATTATTCGGTGAATTTGTCCTACCATTACATTTTCTGTTAAATTTAGTCATGTGAGAAGCACATGCTATATTTGTGGGGGTAACTAAGACTTTTGACAACTAACAAAAAAAAAATACAGTTAAAAATTAATACAAAATTTTCTTTATTTTTTAAATTAATTAAAAACCATAAAACAATAAAACAATAACAAAAAGTAACCCAAAACCTAGAGCCTCTCCTCTCTCTCTCTCTCTCTCTCAAAAAATGTTTGAAGAGATAAATAGAGGGAGGGGAAAAGAGGGTGGGCTGTGGGGAGAATAAGATGGGGCGATGGTTATCAGGCTGGGGTCTAGGAGGTGGGAGAGGGAGAGGTTTTTTTTTCAGTTTTTAATTTATTTAGTATTTTGTTTAATTGGACTGTTTTACCCTATATTTGTGTTCACCCGTTTTCGTGTCTACTCCTAAGGTGGAAGGGCGAAGTTCCCCACTGGCTTGGAGACCATTTGTTTGGTCGACAAGTCAGCTTTCTTTGGTGTGTGAGCGTGCCACTGCTAGCAATGTAAATTCTAGCAAACTTCTTTTTAGAGTGGATAACTTGCGCCCCAAGTTACTGACTTCTAAAATAAATGATTGTGAATTTGGGTGAGGAATATCTCCCAAGTAAGTTCTTTTCTTGCCTCAGACTGGTGAGGACTTTCTTAATTTATCTCAGTATCAAATAATTGTTCTGGCCAGAATAGATAATAATGAAGTGGACTGTTTTAGGCAGAACTGCCTTTTACAAAGTTAAGAAGGGAGAAATCAACTCTAGAAAGACAAAGAGATGGCTGGAATCCCATTTCTGCCTGGGTAGAAACTTCTGATCCAGGCTGGACTGAGTATGTCTGTGCTGGACTGATCTGTCAACAACTTCAACTGTTTAGCTTCAGCTGTAAATCGATACCAAAGTTCAATTTTGGCAGAGCTTTAATCTACTTCAAGCCTTGGGAGGCTTTTGAGCGGGCAGAACTGCAGCTTCTTCAGTTTGAAGGGGCAGAAGTGGCTGTTCTCGAGGACTTAGCAAGCTGGAACTGCACTGTAAAATTTGTTGAGGTTTTCATATTTGTGAAAACTCAAACTATGTTTGGCTTGGCTTTTGCTGAACCAAATTTGTAACGAGAGAGATCTCGTTTTTAGAAGACTTATTTTCTAAGTCTGAACTTTGGAATTCTAATCTAAAGCTGGTTTCTCTTGGAATCCAAGTGAGCTTTTGGTTGTTTTCTGATTGTTTGATTGATTGTTGAATCTTTTGAGTGTTTTTTGTGTTTTTTGTTGTCCTTTGCTTCCTTGCCTACTTTCGTTTTTATAAGAGACCCTCTTGGGGAGGTGATTTTAATCCTAAATAATGGGCGGCAAAAAGATCTCTTATAATGTAAAGTAAAGAAGGGTTTCTTATCAATCATGGCAGATAGGCTCTGAGCAGTCACCTCCTAAAGCAGTCCCTTCCCTGGTTTCCTGGGTGGCAGCTTTCTAATTCAACCAACGCCACCGTCTGTGTGGGCTTTTTATGGTGGTTGGTTCTTTTCTTTTGTATTTTCTGAACAGCTCCCTATTTTTCGTTCTAATTTAGAAAGCGTGATCCGTGAATTCCTTGGAAGATGGTGTATTGATTTGGAGCAAAATCTTGAACACAGATGGGTTTTTGATCTTCTGTTGGCAGTGTTTCAGAGATGTCCCTCTCATATTTTAAATTTAGTTGGAATTGCTGACTTTTTTGAGGCAATCACGTGGGTGTGTTTTTGATCCCTTGGGTTTGAACCTAACAAAAATTTACGGGCTGATCCTTGAAGCCCAATTGAAAGTTTCCACGTTGGGCTTTCTTGGGCTGGGGCTTTGTTTTCGACATTTTTGGCTTGAAGCCCAACCTGTCTGAATCCTATTTTTGTTATTCTCAAGTTCTTTGGGCTGGACAGGTAATTTTACCATGGGCCTGTCTTTTGGACTTTGGCGTGCTGAATTTAGGCCCAAACAATGCCCCCTTAAGTCTGAATCGTTTTGGAATGGTTTCAGACTTAATGTTTTTGCCATTTAATTCGCGCGCCAGTTTTCCGTTTTTTAGCCCACGTCTGCCACATTTGCCTACTACGAACTAGAGTTCGTGGGAAAACGGCTAGTTATTAGCTATTTACTAGCTAATAATTATCAGGTGCCGTCCCATCTTCTTCTTCCCACGTTTTCGAGCCCTTCTCTAAAATAAATTCAAATCCACCGCTTCTGAAAAACCCTAAACCTTCCGACTCTGTTCCTCCGAGCTTTTCTTCGGGATTTCCATTGTTTTCTTCAGACCTCTCTTTTCTCTGCTTCTGCCCCGAATCAGAAATGTCTTCCCCAAGGTCCCGCGCTCAGTCTTCTTCAGCTCCAGTTCCTCCTGATTACATCACTGGGACCGGGATTGATGCTCACGCAATAGAAGTCAGGAGCAAGCTTCATCCTTTTGCCCAAAAGAATCTGGACGAGAATTTCCTTCATTTGTTCGAGAACACCCTGGTGTTAGGGCCTCACTGGTTTGGTCCTGTTCCAGCTGAGATGGCAGAATTGCTGAAAAAGGATGTCGAGGCTCTTTTGTGCTTTGAGAGTACTTCTACCCTGGCTTCTTATTCTTGGGTCAGCAAGAATTTGAGTCGGTCTTTCCCGTCCAGCGAGGTGAGGAACAGTCCGATCAAATGGGCAGACTGGATTGACAGACTTCTCCCGAGATATGGGGGTCACTGGAGGAGAGCCGGGATTTATGACGCCATTCTCCTGTCCAAGCAGTCGATTAACAGAGATGAGAACCTGCTTGCCGCTGCTTTGTGCTTTTGGAATTCTGCCAGCAACACATTTGATTTCCGTGTGGGTCCTATGACGCCAACCCTGCTGGATATGGCCCAGATCTTTGGGTTCAGGCCCCATGGTAGGCCTGTTGATGCCGTTGGAGATTATCACAGGCGAAGGAATCAAGAGAAAGTGGCCACTCCTTTCACTATCTCTTCAGCCATGATCAACCAGAACTGCTCTTTCTCCAATTATCTGAAGAAATTCAGTGCTGAGAAGGACAAGGATCAACAACACATGTTGTTCCTTTTGTATTGGCTGAACCGGTTCATTCTCCCCAATCAGTCTTCTGCAGTTCTGCTAGAGTACAGACATTTGGCAGAAGCATTTCACAATCACACTTATGTGGGGCTTGGGCCTACAGTTCTGGCTCACCTTTTCAAGAATCTGCACACTGCCACCCTGGAGAATCCACTGAACCTGTCGGCCCCTGGCGCATTCTGGATGATCCAAATCTGGCTGCAGGTCTATTTTCCAGAACTAAGATTCCCAGACATAGTTCTGCCTGAAGACCAAGTCCTGGCCCTTCCTCTGATGTCGGCAGAAGTGCCCAAGCGTTCTATTGAGGAGTACTTGATGTTCTTCAGGCATTGTACAAAAAGGTCGGCAGCTCAGTGGCAAGTGGTGATCAGAAGGACCTATCCTTGGTTCCAGACCGGATTTCAGTTGTTTGAGAAGGAGCCAGAAGATGAGGTTGCCAGAACAGACTTCAGGAGGAAATTTCTGAGCATTACTCTGCCCAGAGATCTACCCCATGGTGGGGGCAAACCTCCAAACTATCATCTGGGGGCAGAAGTTTACCATCCCAACTTCTGCGCAAGGCAGCTTGGTTGTCCTCAGCTCATTCCGCTGAAATCATATCGGAGTTGTAACCGGGCCTTTTCTTGGAGGGATCCAGATGATCTGGAGGTGCACAAGGATGCTCGGTGTGCAGTGAACAAAATCAACAACAGCATGGATGCCCTCTATCCCTCGTGGGAGCTGAATTCCTGCAGTTCTGCCGATTTTGACGCATGGTGGAAAGCTAAATTCCAGGGTCTGCCTGCTTCTGTCACTGCCCTCAAGGTGCTGTTTGATGGTTGGGAAAATTGGGTCATTTTTGCGGATGGGGATGCCAAGACGCACATGATCCAGACTATCAAAGACATCAATGCACAAATCATAGAAGGTAGATTTTTGATTCTGTCTGGGATTTATTCTATCTTGATGATCGATTTCTAATGTCTATTCTGCCTATATCAGATCCTTCCCTGACCAGCGTAGGTGGGCAGTCTGTTCAGGCTGGAGAAGTGATTGGTAAGTCTTCCTTTTTAATTTTCTTCTGTCTTTTCCTGTTGGATTGGTTTCTAATCTCTAATTCCTTGGTGCAGTCTCTTCTGTTATTGCCGCCGGGGACTTGGAGCTTCCTTCTGCAGATGAAGGAGATGAGGTCCAGGCAGAACAAACCCCTGCCGAGGCCGCTCTTTCTAGCAGAAGAAAAAGAAAAGGACCTGCCCCTCCTTCGGACAATACCACGCGGCCTGGCATTTCAGGTAAGCTCGTGATGTTCCACCTATTCCTTTCAGACTTATTCTGACCTGTCTTCTCTTCCCTAATATTGCCTTTTGTTCTGTCCAGCTGAAAGTCTTTCCCCTCCTCCTACTAAGTTGAAAAAACTTAGAAAGAGGAGTGAGGTGGAATATGTTGCTGCAGAAGAAACCGCAGCAGTCCCCACCACTACCTCTGGGACGGATGAAGAGCTGCGAGAGGCTTTTGAGGAGGTAGAGCAGGAAAAAGAACTGGAAGAGCTGGAAGGAATGCCTCAGGAAGAAGCGGCAGTGGTGGAAGGAGAGGTGAGTTTAATTTCTGTGATTTGCATCAGTTCCCCTCTTGCCCCTTTCCTTCTGTTCTAACCCCTGTTTTGTAGGAGGAGATCCCTGCTGAGGTGATTGCGGAGAGCATTGCCTTGGCACAGAAGCAACAAGGGGGTCCAAGGGCTGAGCTGACTAGCTCAAAACTGGCCTTATTTGAGGATGCCGAGGCAGAGCACTCTACTGCCGCTCCAGCGACTGAGGATCAGGTGGAGCGGTCTGCATCAGAGCCTGTGGATCAGGCAGAAATGTCTGTTGTAGTTCCGGAGGCTGAAGTGGAAACAACTGCTGCTGCCCCTGTGGTTGTGGTAATTCTCCTCCTTAACTGTCCATATTTTCCTGCAATTCTGCCTTGTTCTTTATTTTTAACTATTTTAGCCTTTCCAGGTAGAAGTGCCTAGAGATGTTGGCGTCCTGGCAGCGGTGACCAGTCCCCTGAAGCCTCCCATTGTTGCTATAAGTTTTCATAACTTCTGGGCCCTTATTTTTCACTTTCTGCCTTGTCTTAACCTATGCTTTTTTCTGCAGATGCCTATTCATTCCTTTTCAGGATCATCTGCCATGGCTTCTTTTGCTGATCCGGAACTGGAAGAGTTTGAAGCCATGGATCTGGATGCCCAATTGGATAGATTGGAGAAACTCAGCTCTCTTCCAGGCAAGGCAAAATCTAGGGCAGTGGAGGAGGCCATGGAGAGGTTGAAAATCTGGCAGTCCACTGAACTGGAGTTTGACCAAGACACGAAAGCCTTTGATCAGCTGATGAAGGACTTGGACCTTCTACACAGGCAGAATATGGCTCCGAAGCCTATTCTTGAGATGGGCCTAAGCTTGGCCAGAGATGTGCTCAACCTGCATGATCGCTATGAAGATCTTAGGCCCACTTTCAAGACTTCTGAGTTCTGCAAGGCCACCCATGAAGCCAACCTGGCTGATTTTGCAAAGCAGAAAGCATAACTGGACCATATGGTGGCAGGATACAAGGAAGCCAGGGCTACCGCAGACAGGCTGGAGAAGCAAATTGAAGAGGTCCAAAAACAACTGGCAGAGTGCAGGGAGGTGCAGAGCAGACTTAGGGCTGGACTGAGTTCTAAGACCAAGGCTACTTTCCTTGTGCAAAGCATGGTTGCGGCTTCCAGGCCAGCCTTGGAAATTGCAGAGGCTTCAATTCATCAAGGGGTGCTGCTCCAGAAAGAGCTTTCTGTCAATAAGGCGAACCTGCAGGAGACTCTTAGGAAACTAGGATTTTAGTTTCTTCTTTTTATTGTTTGAATAATTTGCCGCGAAGGTGGCTATTTTTATATAAGCTTTCATAGTATTTCACTGCTTTTTATTATCTCTTGATGCAATAACCGAACACAGTTTTGAAAGCAAAAACAAAATAACTTTAAAGCAAAAATAGATCCAAACAAAAATTCTTTTCAAGAAACAAAAAGGGGTCAATCTTGTTCCTCTTCTATCCCGGGATCTGTTTGTACAACCTGCGAATCCCACATGGTTGGATAGAACTTCTTTAACCATTTACCATTGATTGGGGCAGTGTGAATAACTCCATCTCGGTCCTGCAACCTGTATGCCCCCATTCCGAGGATCTAGTTAATTACAAAAGGGCCTTCCCATGTAGGTGACCATTTCCCATATCCAGCTATGTGTGCTCCAAGGGGCAGAATTGCCTTCCAGACTATCTCCCCCTCTTCAAAACTCTTGTTTCTGACTCTTTTGTTGTAGGCCCTCGACACAGCCTGTTTTCCTGCTAAGTGTTTGTTGAGGGTGTCAATCCTGCTTGCATCTAATTCTTCCAATTCCAGCAGCATGGCTTGAGAGTAATCCTCCCCAGTGAGACCGTACTGGTGAGCAATTCTAAGAGACTGGACCGCTATCTCCATGGGAAGAATTGCATCATGGCCGTAGGTTAGAGCATAGGGGGTCATGCCAGTTGCTTCTCTCTTTGAAGTTCTGTATGCCCACAAAGTCTCTGATAACTTCTCATGCCACTGCTTTGGATTCTTCTCCAGCATCTTTCTGATGATATTGATAATCACCTTGTTACTTGATTCTGCCTGTCCATTAGCTTGAGCATAGTAAGGAGTAGATTGAAGCAGTTTGAACTTGAATGTTTCTGCCATATCTAGCATATCCCTAGATATGAAAGAAGAACCCCTATCTGTTGTGATTGATTCTGGAATGCCAAATCTTTGTATGATCTGTTCTTCTATAAAGGTGATGATTTCTTGAGATGTTGTGGTTTTTACTGGCTTGGCCTCTACCCACTTGGTGAAATAATCTGTGGCGACGATAATGAAACAGTGCTGCTGGTTGCTGGCTGGATAGATTTTGCCAATGAGATCCATTGCCCATCCCCTGAAAGGCCATGGTTTTACTACTGGATTCATTGGAACCGAAGGAGCCTGCTGGATTGGGCCGTGCCTTTGACAGGCCTCACATCCCTTGGAATAGTTGATGCAATCCTTCATCATGGTTGGCCAGAAGTAGCCATACCTTCTGATTAACCAGCACATCTTTCTTCCCCCTTGGTGAGCTCCACAGATCCCCTCATGGGTTTCTCCCATGACTTTCATATATTCTGTCTTCCCGAGACACCTTAATAGCACCTCATCCTTACTTTTTCGGACCAAATCTTCATTCCACATGAGGTAGTTTGTAGCCCTGATTCTGACTCTTTTCTTAGAGGGCAGAGTGGGATATCGTAAGTAAGTCATGATAGGCTCCCTCCAATCATCTTCAGTGATTAAGGCAGAATTGACTTCTATCTCCATCCCTCTAGTCAAAACAGATGGTAGACTTTTCCTTCCTATCTTGATGATCCTTTGGACGCAGTCTTCGGGCATTTGTATGTCTGATGCCACCTGAGCCAGTTCATTGGCTGCAAAGTTTTCCTCCCTTGGGATGTGTTCCCAAGTAGCTTCTCTAAATTCTGCAAGCAGATTTCTAGCTGCTGCTACTAGATATACAGCCAGAGAAGGATTTAGACACTTGTATTCTCCAGCAATCTGCTTTAGGACAAGCATGGAATCTCCCAAGATCTCCACGGATTGGATTCCTAATTCTACCAACATCTCGAGCCCTATAATCAAAGCTTCATACTCGGCCCTGTTGTTGGTGCACTGGAAATCTAACTGGAAGGAATAGCAATATCTGACCCCCAATGGTTCTTCCAGAACAATCCCGGCTCCTGAAGCCTTATCTGTCTTTGATCCATCAAAATATAATTTCCAAGGTGTGAGATGAAATTAATAGATTGGATTGTTAAGGCAAACATAAGCTCTAGTTAGCAGATCTGCATTTGCTATGTCCAAAGAATCCATGTTTTCAATTTCCTCTCCTGGGTGATCTGCTAAGAAGTCTGCCACAGCCTGCCCTTTGACAACTTTCTGGGGGACATACCTGAAGGTGAATTCTGTCAAAGCCAAAGTCCATTTCCCAATTCTGCCCCTCAGCATTGGTCTTGTTAGCATGTATTTGATTAGGTTTGTCTTGGCAATGATGTAGATAGTGTGTGGCAGCATGTAGTGCCTGAGTTTTACAGCAGTGAAATACAAGGCCAGGCAAAGCCTTTCTATTGCGGAATACCTTCTTTCCACTTCTGTTAATGTTCTGCTTAGATAGTATACTGCTTGTTCCTTTCCTTCTTTGTTATCTTGAACTAGCAGACTTCCAATGGATACTTCTGATGCAGATACATAGAGCTTGAGTGGTCTGCCTCTTTTTGGTGGGGACAGAATTGGTGGATTTGAGAGATAGTGCTTTATTTCCTGGAAAGCCTGTTGGTGTTGTTCTTCCCATTTGAATGTTTGTTCCTGCTTCAGCCTCAACAGGGAAGAAAAAGGTTGGATTTTTCCCGCAGAATGGGATATGAATCTCCTTAGAAAATTGATTTTTCCTAGGAGACTCTGAAGTTCCTTCTTGTTCCGAGGTGGTAGGGCTTCTATGATTGATTTTGCTTTATTTCTGTCAACCTCTATACCTCTCTGGTGGACCAAGAATCCTAAGAAATTTCCTGCTTGGACTCCAAAAACACATTTTTTGGGGTTCATTTTTAGTTTGTGCTGCCTCATTCTTAGGAATGCCTTTCTCAGGCCTGCTACATGGTTTCCTTCCTCGGGGGATTTAATTACCACGTCATCTATATATACTTCCAAGGAATGTCCTATCATATCATGAAAAATGGAATTCATTGCCCTTTGGTAGGTGGCCCCCGCATTTCTCAAATCGAAGGGCATTACAGTATATTCGAAAGCACCTATATGTCCTGGGCACATAAATGCTGTCTTGTGGATGTCTTGTTCTGCCATCATAATCTGGTTATAACCTGCATTGCCGTCCATGAAAGATAGCATCTGGTTATGAGCAGCTTCATCCACTAGCATGTCTGCCATTGGCATAGGATATTCGTCTTTAGGAGATGCCTCATTCAGATTTCTGTAATCCACGCAGATTCTAACTGCCCCTGTTTTTCTTTTGAGAACAGGTACAATATTTGCTAACCAATCGGCATAGACGGCTGGCCTGATGAATCCTGCCTTCAGCAGCCTTTCTATCTCTTTTTTGACCTTAGTTCTGTGTTCATAGACATTCTTCTTCTGACCTGTTTGACTGGAAGGTAGCCATCTTTAATTGGCAGCTTGTGCTCCACTAACTGCCTGTCCAATCCTGGCATCTTGTGGTAATGCCAGGCAAAACAATCTCTAAACTCCTGCAAAAGTGCCATGAGTTCAGTCTTGAGTGGTTCCTTCAAAAGTGTGCTGATGAAAGTAGGCATTGGATCTTCTTCTGTCCCTAAGTTTATCTCCTGTAGAGGATCCTCCACTTCTGGCAGGGAGTCATCCAGTGCTGCCGGTGCAAAATCTAATACTTCCTCCTATAATATTTCCTCCTCTTGTTCCTTTGTGCTTTCATGGGTGAATTCTGCCATATTGATGGCTGGATTCTATATGAAAAGCCTCCTTTCTCCCTAGTATATCAACAATCTGTTTTGTGATGGATCGGATTGTTGCAGCTCGATCTTTGTCCAGTTGATTGGGACTAAACATCAGAGTTCTGGAAGTTCAGCACAAAAAGGTCTATTCCAGTCTTCTAGAGAACTGGTTAAACCTTCTTCAATGAGCCTTTAGGCCGTGACACCATGGGGGCGGCCGTTCTGGTTGACTCCAAGGAAAGTGAAAGGACCGAGGTCATCATGATAATACCTTGCTTCAAAGCACATGGCAGAGGGCAGGAATGGCCGTGGATCGGCCTCTATAATCTCTATGCAGCCTTCTTCATTCCATAGTGCTAACTGCTGGTGGAGGGTGGAAGGAACACAAAGGCTCTGGTGAATCCAATCTCTGCCAAGTAGTACATTGTAGGTGGTGGAAGTAGTGTCTATCACAAAGAATGCTATTTTCAACTCTTTGCTTCCGACTATGACATCCACGTTTAAGATGCCATGTATTTTTGTGATGCCCCCAGCGAAGTTGGTGACAGTCAAACGTGTTGGAATCAAATCCTTCTCTGTTCTGCCCATCTTGGTCAGCATTCTGTGGGGTAATAGATTAATGGCTGCACCTCCATCTACCATGATCTTGTAAATAGGAATACCTCCAAGATTTGCCGTTATAAACAAAGGCCTGAGGTGATTTGCCATTTCTCTGGTTGGTTTGGAGAAACAAAGTTGCTCTGTAGCTGGTTTATTGGCTGTTCCGCCTGTCCTAAGGTTGTCTGCTTGTGGTTCTGGTGGCTCCTTTGCTTCTGCCAATCTACACTCAAAGCTTTCCTGAGAGAAAACATCACCTTCCAAAGTGCTTTCTTGTCCCTCGGCCGCCCTGAATTTACCTGGTAGGATGAATACCATGTTAATTCCCAGATCACCCTGTAGCAGGTCTTCTAATTCTGCGCCAAAAGCCTCTGTTTCCGGGTCCAATTCTTCACCAAATTCCATTAATTCTTCCCCTATTCTTCCATCCAGTCATCCTGCTCTGCTGCTCCGAGGGGCTCATTCTGATCGTCTGCAGATGGTTCGTAGTCCAATTGCTCTTCTTCATATTCCTCAGTGTAGTCGTCTTCTCCTTGTAGCGGGGTAGACCCGGATTTCTCTGGTGCCTGTGTGGTGTCGGGATGACTGCCGGATGACGAGGCTAGATGGATAGGAGACCTGGCTGGCGGTTCTGTTTTCAGCAATTCCCTTGACTGGCAAGCTTTTTGTTCTGTCTGGGGAAGTGTTTTAGGATTTTTTTTTCCTGGCAAAATTGGTTTGTGGACGTGCCTGCGTATTATCTTGGCTCTTAAGATATGTGCAGTATTGCCTCTGGATTCTCCTTTTCTGAGTTCTGGTTAGCTCCAGAGTTGGTCTACCGCTTTTTCCTACGGAATACCATCTACCCTCTATGATCGTTGCCAAGGGTTTTTCGTTTCCGGGTGTCTTGACTGGTATTTCCTTTCTGGGTTGCTCCATCCTCCTTTCGCTGTATTGTGTAGGCCTAAGACAGCTCTTCTGCCTTGTTTTGTCTCGGGATGAGGTTCCAATCCTGTCAAAGACACTAGGTGTGGGCTGATTTTGTCTGTCTAGAACCACCTCTAGCTCTGTTTCACATTTGCATCTACTGCAGAGCACCACCCCAGCAGAGATGGTCGCTCTTGGTATTTGACTGGTTTCCCTTATGATTCTTCTGCCTCTGCTGCAACCAGCATCTGCCATTGGGTCAGTTTCCCTCTGTTCTGGCCAATTTAAGTTGACCATATTGACTTGTGGTTGAGGGAAAGGATCCGTTGTGACTGATGGTGGTTTTTCTGCCAATTTCAACCTTCCTGCTGTTATCCCTTCTTGTATTACGTCCCTGAAAACAACACAACTATTGGTAGAATGGTTCCAAGAGTTGTGCCACCTGCAGTACTGTTTGCCCTTGAGTTCTTCTAGCTTATGTATTCTGTGAGGCGTTTCTATTGCCTTCTGCAGTAGCATTTCATCGAACAAGGCATCAACCTTGGTCAAATCAAAAGAGTAAACCTTGTTTTGCGTTGGCTTGTTGGGAACGAATCCTCCTGTGAATGGTGGTGGCTTTTGGTCTTTAGGTGGCTTTGTAAGGGCTTTGCAACTAATGGGATGTTTTAGTTTTGCCATTTCTGCCACCGAAACCTCTTTCTCTTCTGATTCCTCTGCATCTTCTTGTGATTCCACCTCGATCAGGTGGACTGAAGAAGAAGGGGTTTTGTAGTATGTACCTTTGGAGGAGTTCCTCCTCTGCTGTTCTTCCCTGAGTAACTCCTCATATTTGGATGCCTTATCAGCCAGTTCTGCCAGATCTCCGAACAACATTCCGTCGAACCTCTTCCTGAGAGAGATTTTAAGGGCGGCTTGGGCCATTTGGATGAAGTGTCTTTCTTCCATAGGGATTCGGCACTTCATTTTGAGCTTTCTGAACCTGGTTATGAAATCTTGGGCCGGTTCATCTTCACTTTGCTTAAGGGCAGCTAGATCATTGATGGTGACTTCTGGCTGAATCCTGTAATAGTAGTCATGGAAGACATTTTCCATCTGTTCCCATGTTTGAACAGAGTTAGCTGGCAGGCTGGTGTACCAGGTAAAAGCTTGTCCAGAGAGAGAATTGCCGAAAAGCCTTAATTTCAACAGATGGTTGTTCTCAATAGCTATGCATTGGACGGAGAACCTGCCTATATGTTCAACTGAGGAAGCATGGGGGTCCTCCCCATTGAACAAAGTGAAGTTTGGTACTTTGAAAACTGGAGACAGCGGTATTTGATCGATATAGGCTGGGTATGGCTTTTTGTAAGTAAGCCTTTCCCCTCTTCTAGCCTCGGGCTCCATGATTTCTCTGATCATTCTTTGCAATGCTCCTATGTCATTCAAAGCATTGACGGGGGGAAGATTTTGTCCCTGTTCTGGCTGGACGTAATCAATCCTAGGCTCTGCTCTGTATGGTCTGGGTGGAGCTTCCTCCCTGCGCTCTTCCTGCTCTTCGACTTCTGGGTGATTCCTCCAGTTTGCCCTTGGCCTATTCCTGTCATGATTAGCAAAAAGGTTATTCCATCCTCTGCCTCTTCTTCCTCTTGCGGGTGGAGGGAATGGATTAGGGTCCATCCTTCTGGGTCTATATGGCAACACTGCTGGTGGTTCAGGCAGAAGCGCCAAAGGTTGATCATGTGGGGCCACATGAGGTGGAATGGGCTGAGGTTCTGGCTGGTTCTGAGCTAGTGCAAGGTCATCTGGTTGGGCTGGGGCTTCGTGTTCTTGATTAGGAAGGGCTCCTTCCCTCGGACCAGCCTGAATTTCTCTGTGGTCTGGCACTCCAGCCATCTGTGCAACTAGGGGGTTTTCCTGGTATGGCCATGCTAGTCCTGGCGGAGGGCCATAGGGGAGATCTAACTGCTGGATTACAGGATCCGGGTTTGGGATTCTGGCCATGGCGGATTCTCGGTCCTTTCGGAACTGTCTGTTAACCTGCCATTACATCATGGCTTTCATGTTATTGAGAGTGTCCTAGCTCCTTTGTACTGTGATTTCTTGTCGGAGTACTGACTCCTGTATTTGATTCATCCTTTTGGAGCCAGTCCTGGAACGTCTACTTCCTGTACTGCCGTGGGCAGATTGCCTAGCATCGCTTTCTTCTGACTCGAGGCCTTCCCTGAGAACCATCTTGTTTTTCTCCATATCTGGTGTGGGTTCTGGCTAGATCTTCCGGTATTTGTAAATCTGTGAATGATTCTGTCAGAGCATGTATACTGAGAAGTCCCACTGGGTATGCCAAATTGTTCACCCGTTTTCGTGTCTACTCCTGAGGTGGAAGGGCGAAGTTCCCCACTGGCTTGGAGACCATTTTTTGGTCGACAAGTCAGCTTTCTTTGGTGTGTGAGCGTGCCACTGCTAGCAATGTAAATTCTAGCAGACTTCCTTTTAGAGTGGATAACTTGCGCCCCAAGTTACTGACTTCTAAAACAAATGATTGTGAATTTGGGTGAGGAATATCTCCCAAGTAAGTTCTTTTCTTGCCTCAGACTGGTGAGGAATTTCTTAATTTATCTCAGTATCAAATAGTTGTTCTGGCCAGAATAGATAATAATGAAGTGGACTGTTTTAGGCAGAACTGCCTTTTACAAAGTTAAGAAGGGAGAAATCAACTCTAGAAAGACAAAGAGATGACTGGAATCCCATTTCTGCCTGGGTAGAAACTTCTGATCCAGGCTGGACTGAGTATGTCTGTGCTGGACTGAGCTGCCAACAACTTCAACTGTTTAGCTTCAGCTGTAAATCGATACCAAAGTTCAATTTTGGCAGAGCTTTAATCTACTTCAAGCCTTGGGAGGCTTTTGAGCGGGCAGAACTGCAGCTTCTTCAGTTTGAAGGGGCAGAAGTGGCTGTTCTCGAGGACTTAGCAAGCTGGAACTGCACTGTAAAATTTGTTGAGGTTTTCATATTTGTGAAAACTCAAACTATGTTTGGCTTGGCTTTTGCTGAACCAAATTTGTAACGAGAGAGATCTCGTTTTTAGAAGACTTATTTTCTAAGTCTGAACTTTGGAATTCTGATCTAAAGCTGGTTTCTCTTGGAATCCAAGTGAGCTTTTGGTTGTTTTCTGATTGTTTGATTGATTGTTGAATCTTTTGAGTGTTTTTTGTGTTTTTTGTTGTCCTTTGCTTCCTTGCCTACTTTCGTTTTTATAAGAGACCCTCTTGGGGAGGTGATTTTAATCCTAAATAATGGGCGGTAAAAAGATCTCTTATAATGTAAAGTAAAGAAGGGTTTCTTATCAATCATGGCAGATAGGCTCTGAGCAGTCACCTCCTAAAGCAGTCCCTTCCCTGGTTTCCTGGGTGGCAGCTTTCTAATTCAACCAACGCCACCGTCTGTGTGGGCTTTTTATGGCGGTTGGTTCTTTTCTTTTGTATTTTCTGAACAGCTCCCTGTTTTCTGTTCTAATTTAGCAAGCGTGATCCGTGAATTCCTTGGAAGATGGTGTATTGATTTGGAGCAAAATCTTGAACACAGATGGGTTTTTGATCTTCTGTTGGCAGTGTTTCAGAGATGTCCCTCTCATATTTTAAATTTAGTTGGAATTGCTGACTTTTTTGAGGCAATCACGTGGGTGTGTTTTTGATCCCTTGGGTTTGAACCTAACAAAAATTTACGGGCTGATCCTTGAAGCCCAATTGAAAGTTTCCACGTTGGGCTTTCTTGGGCTGGGGCTTTGTTTTCGACATTTTTGGCGTAAAGCCCAACCTGTCTGAATCCTATTTTTGTTATTCTCAAGTTCTTTGGGCTGGGCAGGTAATTTTATCATGGGCCTGTCTTTTGGACTTTGGCGTGCTGAATTTAGGCCCAAACAATTTGACAGCAACATTGACAAAATGTAACGATAGGACCAATGTGCCAAAATCGACCGGCCCGTAATACGAACTGATAACTATAGAACTAATAATTAACTCATCGCTTCGCATTATTTGGATATAAGGAACCAATCAAGATATGATATATGAGTCATATCCTTGTGGCAACTGAAATCTTTTTTGCATAAACACAAAAGAAAATCCAATAATAAAGTGTTGGTGGACCATTTAAACCAATAATTTAGTTGAGGGACCAAAATGCAACTCGAAGTTTGAGGACATTAAAACCCTATAATCATACATGGTTATATTATATTATAAACTACTTAAAAATAAATATATTACTTATCGGGCCGGGTTCGGGGATGGGAATTACAATACCATCTTGGGCACTTCCAACTTAAAAAATAAATATATTACTTATCGGGTCGGGTTCGGGAATATGATATAACAGTGCATGTTAAATCTTAGTGATTTCAACTTAAAAAATAAAATAAAAAACCAACAACCCAAATTTAAATCCAACGATCAAAATAAAATTTTTAATTTATCGAAATCATATCTTAACCCAAAAACTCATCCCAAACTTTACAAAAATCCATTCACTTGTTAAATAATCATGCAAATCAAATTTCAATTTTTTAGGTTAAAATGTTTGAATAATTAAATCACAAAGGTACAAACAAAAAAGGACTCAAGAAAAGTTAACCACAAAAAATAGGGGTTAAATATTCTTAAACAATTTAATAAAGTTGCTGACCTAAATTTTGAGTTTGTAGGATTTGAGGAAAAAACTATCTTACAATTTAATAAAGGGTCCATGTTATCCGGGTGCTATCTAGAACCTAATGAGTTGCACTGGTAGTTTTGCTGACGGTTTCTCACAAACACTACCAAAGTGTGCCATGAAGATTCAAACCTAAGTCTACTAGTCTACACAATGCCATTTTCTATATTGAGTTAGACCTCATTGGCAACCCAATTATATTTTTGGTCTCCACAAAAGCCACGAGATTAGCCACTATTAATTCAGGCTCAAACAAAAAAAATAGCAGCAAAACATAAAATTATGTTTTGAATATATCTAATCTACTATTATACATAAGAAATTATGCAGAAGAATTGGTTGGACATGTAATATCAGGGCAATATTGCATGTTTCATTTTCAACAGTAATTTTCAAATATTATTGAGTTTTAAAATTTATAAATCGTAAAGAAAAAAGGGTAACATTTTAAACCACTCCATTCCATTCTATTTTCTATTTTAGCATTCCAGCCAAGCAAACGTGCAATAAAGTATAATAACCAGAGGTCATTCATTTACGCATTGTTTTATTTGAAACCAATGTTATTGAATGTTGCAATACTTCGATGATAACAGAACTTAGATGCATAACACAGAATTTTGAAGAATTTTGAAGTGATTGATAGAGCCAAAATTAAACCAAAAGGAAATCCAACTTAGTCATCATTTTGCTCAACAGAAAACTATTACACAATGCTGGCTAAATTATTTTTAGTTTATCTAACGGATCTGTCCATAATGAGAATTATGGAGCAAAATGAGCTTCAAACCCTTTGCACCTTCTCCAGTTGATGACTTCTTCAGAGGGCAGCTGCTGTACCTTTCTCTCAAAACTGCATCGGGTACGTATGACCAAGTGCGCCCACGGGGAGAGCTATCAGGCCACATAAACCTCTCAGATATTGGATTCACCAGACTCTCACGGAATTCTTCAGCTGTCTCACAAAGCAAACCCTGAAACAAAGCCACAATCATTTTTAAAGCCTGTATTAATGTGACAAGGGTGGAAGGAGTGACTGGTTATGGTAATTGTAGTGGTACCTCTGCCATGGCTTTGATCTTCAAGGTGACATCATTACTTAGAAGGACAAGTTGTCCATCATTCTTCATCTTTCTATGCAAAAGAGCACAATCAAGGATATGGTCTTCTGCTGTTGGTGATACAAGGTCCATCAAACTCCATCTTGAAAAAGGCAATGAGCTTGTTGCCCCAGAAGGAAAGGCCCAGCTCTTATCACTAGATAGAGACTGCGGAGAAACGGGAGGGGTTGGAGCTATCAGTCTTCCATCTTCCATTGAGCTCTGGACATGGATCCACCAATTTGTTTTTACCATGCAATCTTCAATCCATTCGAGCACCAGACAAGCCTCTGTTTTCCTTCTGAAAAGGCTGCCACGTTGCTTCAAGTAATCCAGTTCCCGTATGACTGTTTACAATAGAAACATTCACAATTATTAGGATCAATCAACTGTAATGAGTGAACAATATGATCAGGCAACTGAAAGGATGTACGTAATTCAAATTTTGTTACCCATTCTTGGAATTATTAACCGAGTCCCCTTAAGACCTTGCAGAAGCTGCAATGACTTCCTTGATTCCTTGTCAAGAAGAGTAGTAGTGTCTGCAACCATAGTCCAGCCCCTCCTCTTTCCTTCTCCAACAGATTTATTCTGAAAAAAAGCTTTGAGTTAGATGTTTGTACTTGATAAAGCTAGTTAGACCCATTGAAATTAATTCATGAACAAATGTAACAAGGGTTGCCAACTTACAAGGAGTGGATTGGCGACCTTTCTCGTGGTTCTAGTACAACTGGAAGATGCGCTGCTTCTTGTGGCTGTGTTTGGGACCGAGGTTTCTGATATGTTCTTGCCTCCAGAATTTTTAAGTAGTGATTGAAATGGCATCCTTTCTCTTCTTTCTTTTGTTTCTACCAACTTTTTTTCCACCCTAGCTTGCTTTCCAGAAGTAGTTCCCACTGATTTTCTTTTTCGGAGTTCCTTCAATTTCTGGTTTTCTTTTTCTGGGGATACAATCAGATCTTGTTGACAGATACTGGAAATTAAACTTAGTTTCAACGAGGATGATCTACGTGACTTGGAATGCTTAAATTCTATCTCACCATTCCTTTTCAAGGACCTCAGTCGAAGAGTATTTGGGGTCAAATTTTCCTTGTCTGGTGTAAAGATTTCCTCCTCCAGTTCAATGTCATCACCATATCTTGCCTCCTCTGTTTTCCCTCTACTCCTATCTGTTTGAAGCTGAACAACACTAGCACGTTTACCTCTTCTTGCCCAAATGCTTCCCCTCATGCCTGATTTATTCCCGGATCTCAGTGGAGGGCTTTCACAGATGTCTGATTCAGGCTGTCCTACTGCAGTAAAGAGAGATTGTGGGGTCTGGCTTTCTCTGTCATCTATTAACTCTGACAGTATCCCATCTAGTGTAGATGAGTTTATAGATTCTTTCATACGAGGTTCAGAATGGAGGCTTGTAGAATCCCTCTTTTCATGGTCTTCTGGTGACACACTTTTGTTTTCAGTTTCTCCAATTCTTTCTTCCACTGGACATTCTATTTCATCAGAATGTTCAAAATTCAGGTTAACCAGCAAGTTTAATTCTTGTTCCAAGGTCAAGCTTTCTTCTTCAACTTGTTGACCTTCACTCTTGGCAAGGACTTCCCCAAATGGAAAGGATAAGTTCTCCATCACAAGAGGAGACGAAAGACACGATACATCAGTCTGTCCATCATCTTTTCTCAGTGGACTTTGGCTGTCAATTTTCTCAGGTACTTGAGCAGTAGGATAAGCTTCCTCTTCCTTTTCTTCTAAATATTCAAAATTCAGGTTATCCAGCAAGTTTGAAATTGGTTCCAGGATTTCTTCTTCAACTTGTTCATATTTGTCCTCTCCAAGGACATCGCCTATCAGCAAGGATAGGTTCTCCATGACTAGAGGTCCATAATTTTTTCTCAATGGACTTTGGCTGTCAATTTTCTGAGGTACTTGAGCAGCAAGATAAGCTTCCTCTTCCTTTTCTTCTAAACGTTCAAAATTCAGGTTATCCAGCAAGTTTGAAATTGGTTCCGGGATTTCTTCTTCAACTTGTTCATCTTTGTCCTCTCCAAGGACTTCACCTATCGGCAAGGATAGGTTCTCCATGACCAGAGGTCCATCATTTTTTCTCAATGGACTTTGGCTGGTAATTTTCTCAGGTACTTGAGCAGCAGGATAAGTTTCCTCTTCCTTTTCTTCTAAATGTTCAAAATTCAGGTTAACCAGCAAGCTCGAATTTGGTTCCAGGCGTTCTTCTTCAACTTGTTCATCTTTGTCCTCTCCAAAGACTTTGCCGATCGGCAAAGATAGGTTCTCCATCACTAGAGGTCCATCATCTTTTCTCAGTGGACTTTGGCTGTCAAGTTTCTCAGGTACTTGAGCAGCAGGATAAGCTTCCTCTTCCTTTTCTTCTAAATGTTCAAAATTCAGGTTAACCAGCAAGTTCGAAATTGGTTCCAGGCTTTCTTCTTCAACTTGTTCATCTTTGTTCTCTCCAAGGACTTCGCCGATCGGGAAGGTTAGGTTCTCCATCACTAGAGGTCCAGACGGACATGAAATATCAATGTGTCCATGGTCTTTTATCAATGGGCTTTGGTTCTCGGTTTCCTCAGGCACTTGAGCAGTAGGATAAGTTTCCCTTTCCATTTCAATAAAATAGGAACTCTCTGGGTTTTCCTTTGGATTAGAACTAGATTCTTCCATATTCAAAAATAGGTTCACCGATTCAGTTCCAAATGCCCAGAAGCTTGAGAATTCATTCACTTCATCAGTACCTTTTGATAAGCTGTCACCACCTTCTTCAATTTGATCAAAAATTGAGTAAATGGCATTTTCAGGCATTGGAGGTGCTGACGGGATCTCCTTCTTCCCACTTAGTCCAACATTTTCTTCAGGCAACAAAGATTCTATACCCACAGAATTTGAATCCGGAGATTCAATTTCTTTATTTTCAACTGACAGAGAATTCTCACCCTGTACATAACCAAATAGCAAAGCAAAAGAAAAATTCTTATAAAGTTCATTTTCAAATGGAGAAGATTTCTGACCCAATTCAATTCACTTTGAATAAAGAGATGCAGAACAGAGAGAACCAAAAAAATTAAGAAACATCTTTTGGGCGTTCCACAACTTCATGTCCAGAAGAACCAAAATGCATAATTTAATTTTACTCAATTCGCATAAGAGAAAACAAAGAACAGAATCAAGAACAATTCAATAAACATATTTTGCGCATTCAACAAATTCACGTTTAAATAAAATACACAAGAGATTACCTGGACTACTCCTTCTGCAGTTTCATCTTCATCATTATTTGTCAACGGAACAAAAGACGTTTCGAAATCATAGGCTCGACTCAAAGGTATCCAGTGAAGGCTGTAGACCCTGCTGGAACCACCAACCCTCAGTATGTCCCCTTCCCTCAGCTCCACCCTGACCCCTGGCTCAAGCCTCTTCTCCGAAACCCAGGTGCCATGCACTGCAACCAAAAACCCCAATTAACGCAATAAGTCCAAGAAGAGCAAGAAGCACACAAATTTCGGGGTTCTTTAAATTTTAAAAAAAAAATTACTGAAAGAAACATGAAATGAGAAATAAGAAGCTACCTGATGATAAATCGGTGAGAGAGAGCTTCTTGGAAGAAGGGTTAGAGAGGATTTGGAGGTGGAATCTGCTGATGCTGGGGTGAGTCAAGACGATGTTGCAATCGGGGTGGCGACCGACGATCAAGATTTCTTCTTGGGTTTGTTGATGGACGGAGGAGATTGGTTTATTGGTAGGTGGGGGTGGGGGTTTGTTGACGATGAAGATGTTCTTGAGAATCGCTCCATTTTTAAGGACTGTGAAGACTGGGATTTTGGGCTCGTCGTCTTCTTCTTCATTGAGTTTCTTCTCATTCTCGTTGGCCATGGTCACTGGCTGTCTTAGCACAGAAAGGGAAATGATGCTCAGTTTTTGTTCAAGAATTTGGATTTTGAGTAGGGACGATGATTTTATTTGAGAGAGAGAGAGAGAGAGAGAGAGAGAGAGAGAGAGAGAGAGAGAGAGGATTTGACCAAATTATTGTAATTGCTGGACCTGGAGAAAATGTTTTGAAGGTTGTGGTGGGGTTTTATTTTGAAAAGGCGACCGTTGGGATTTTTTCAATTTTTATAACGGCTACTTCAGCTCAACTGACGGCGTTAAGTTGTGCTCTCTCTCGGATCATTAAAACGAACAATTAAAGGATATTTATTTTATTTATTCCTTTAAGAAAATAGAGGTCCATTCCTATTTATTTATTGTAAAACACATTTTTGTGTCCAAAAAATTTATATAAAAAAAAACCTGAAATCACATTTGATCACAACTTTTAACTTTACCGAATTAATGACAGTTTTGTTTTGTGAAAATTTTTAGTTCAATTTTCAATTAGCACAACCCTTCTCTCTTATTTGGTCTTATTGGTTGTTACATCAAAGTTCATTTCAAAGCTTTACCAAACAAAAAATATATATTCATTTCAAAGCTTCAAAAAATGAGGCATTTATGCAGGTTGGGCGAGGCATAAACCTTGACACGTTAAGGCATAAACTTTTTGAATTTTTTTTCTTATTTTTCATTTTATAGGTATATAAGTAATTATATAAGAAACTATTCATGATTTTCAAAAGTAAAAGTAGTAAATTGCCAATATTAACCACCCATTACTCTAATAAGCCTGGACTTTAAGAGGCTTTTTTTTTTTTTTTTAAAACAAATGATAGTCTAAATTACTTTAAATTAATATAATATACAGCGAGGAGAATTCAAATTTGGGTGCAAGGGGCTGCCACCACACCACTGCCACAAAAAATTAGATACGCCAGCCGAACCACGTTAGCAGCTTAGAGCTTATGATAGTTGCGAGAAGCTTCTAACAGATATTGATCATTGTTAGCAAACCTAAAATACAAGGCCATATCAAGTTGAGGATTCTTGATTTGTTATTGGTCAAAGACTGACCCCAAAACAATATTTCACTCAAATAATAATGAAGTTCCAATTGCTTCTGTGAGCAGCAATCAGACAGCTGTGCACATTTCTACCATTGGAGATACCAAAGGGCTTTAGGAACAGGAGAGAATTGCTATTATCTTATTGTATAGGATCCAATCCTCATGAGAAACTAAGAACCAAAACTGTAGGAGATCACAAGGGGGCAATTATCGTACAAAAAGTAATGTTACAAAAAGAATAATGGTATAGGAATCTTGAGCACATTGCTGAGTTGGTCATTTACACCATTCATGACTCGAATGGGGAAAATTATCCCAACTCGCATCTAACTTGTATGGTACCGACAGCAAAACCTAGACATAAAGATCTTAAATAAAAAGCCAAAAACAGCAAACCCCAAATTCATTTTGGCTGGCAGTCCAGTATAGGAGGAGCTCAATCCTGCTTATTTTGAGAAAGTCTTGCACGATGTCTTAGCTCAGCTCTTTTCCACCTAACAATCAGGCGACACAAGGAGAAGAGTGTGTTTATCTGTGAAAAAAAAATAGAGTTCATGTTAAAACAACCAATTGCAAGGGCACGATCCGATAAGCAAAGAAAAAGAAACCAGATAAATAAGCAAATCCATGTACTAACCAAAATTATGATTGCAATGATGAGAAGAGGCCCAGACCAGACTGATGAGAGAAAAACTCCATTTGGATCAAAATAATTCTGAGTGGAAAAGCTCTTCCAGTTCTCACCCAGTAAACTATTGAGCCTCTCTGCAAGATATACTCCAGCCACTGCATAAAATAATTGCCCATATAAGTATCTGGATAAGCAGCAAACATCCATAAATTATATTTTCCATTTTCATTTTTCCTGTGCAATAGATGTACATATTCCTACAACCAAAACGAGTTTATGTAAATTCACATGCTCAGTTCCACCCTTGTTCTGAAAACAAGCTCCAAAAGACATGCTCAGTTCCCCCATTCCCTCACGAGCAGCACACAAGAACAGACCGTCAACACTTAACAGTGATGTCAATTCTATAAGCCCATAAATTCTACAGGCCAAAACAATAAAGATAAACAAGTTAAAAAATTCAATAAACCCATATCAGAAGTACTGATGACTGGTTGGTGACTGATGAGTTGGCAAAGTTACCAACTCAACTAGTCTACAAATTATTACAATTCTACAAAGCCAGCACAAAGGGAATGAGGAGCATGAAATCTTAGTCATACAATTTATACCCAATTTAACTAAAACATCAATCCACTGATAAAGAATGAACAATTGTCCCAAACTCTAAACAGAAGCAGATAGAGTAGTACACTATTCTTTGGAGTGCAAGTATTGAACTCTGAAATTAGATGTTTCAATGGCATTTCCTGAAGATTCAGAACTTATAACGAAATTGATTCCTCCATATTAGGAAGTAATCATACAGCACATGCAATGCAAATATATTATATTAGCAGCTTCAATGAATGAATCTAAGGTGATCAATAAGTCGCCCAAAATATTGTATATTGTGCCCCCATTTCTTAAAATAAGTTGTGTCCAGTACAGGCAAAGGAATTAAGGAACAACTCTTTGGTATCTCATCCTAAGTAGGGTATGAAACTATTCAAAAAAAAATTAGGGTATGAAACTTGGTCAAAGTTCCTATAGCATGTTGCCTAACAACTAGAAAGAATCAAAGCTTGATTGAATTTGTTCCTCAGTTCTATGATTCCCTCTTCAATCCAGAGATGGTAATAAAAGTCATCCATACAGCCCAATTAAACTAACAGACAGTGAAAAACTTTTATCATTGGAGTCAATCAATCATTTGATTTCAACTACCCAACTTCCAGTATAATGAGTTAGGCTATATCGACAGGAGATAATTCCAAATTGTTTTACTGAAAATGCAAGCAAATAAAAGAGGAGCTCTGCTACCATATCACAGTGAGAGAGAATATTTCCTCAGTATCCCCATTGAAGCATCGTTACTAGGCAGCCTGTTTCTAGTGTCCAGTGAATGAACTGTGGGAAAAGATAATGGCCTTGTGCAACCATATAATTATCCACTGATTTACTTGCTCTGGATCAGTAGTGCAGTAGCCACCGAAACCTGATGGTTTATGCTAGAATAATAATTACTTCCATAAAACCATCTTGCAGTAAGACACACTGCTTATATCTTTGAGGGGCCTTCTCAAATTACCATTCCCAACATGCTTCTAAAATAAGCTGTCAAATTGCTTCTGGAATCATCAACTATTCTATTCCTGAAAGTCTACCGAAGGAGACCAGAAACATGCCGTGAATCTAACCAAATGAATGTATCTTAGCCATCACCCATTATAATGTGAATCATCAAAGGTCAATCCACAGCCCTAAGTTCCATTCACATCCATTAGCACCATTTTCTGTAGCTTCTTATAATAAAAGATTATTATTAAATCTAAAAATTGTTGTCAGCTGGGAAGAACAATCCTTCATGGATCGACTGAAGGAGCAATCACACATTATACAGTCCAGAAAATAAAATCAAATATTACATGTTGTACCAAAATATACAAATTATATGTAATATTAAATTTATTACTATATCAGAAGCTACAAAGAGAATCTAGTTGGAACGTTAAAGCATATGAAAGCAATAATTAACGGAACTTACATGCCAAAAGGAACAAAAACATTTGGAAGTTAAGATTCTTCCTGGAAGTAATAGCCACTATCAGCAACACAAAATGGCTGCCGATTAAACCCATCAACCAAGGCTCCTGCACATAACCCATTAATTTAAATTAGATTTTCTTTTGCACTTTGTTTGATTTCTAGAGAACCAAACAGAGAGAGAGAGAGAGAGAGAGAGAGAGGGCGTACCTTCCAGTTGATAGCGTGGAAAAAACCCAAGAAATTGTCCAAAGCGGGTTTAAGACCAGAACGTAACTCTGCGGAGAGTTTCTGGACGAGATCTGCCATTTGCTCCATGTGCTCCTCCATGGCTGACCGAAGCTGCTCCATTGTTTGTTGCTCTAAAATAAAGAACAGCGCCAAATCTCGTTCTCTCACTCTCTTGCTCTCTCTTTCTTTTTTTTCTTCAAGAAAAATTATTGAAGGAACCGTCTCAGATCCAAAGCAAAGACTTAGCTCTTACTTTTGAGTCCAAGATTGCACAGAGAAGAGGGAGACGAGACGAGACGAAGAGATGGAATACAGTTTCACCTCGTTTGAGTGTTCAATCAACTCGAACCAATAACATTAAAACGGGCCGGCCCATTTGTATTCCAGTAACTCTAGCTTTTCCTGTCGACCCACAAAACAAAATGCAAATGGGCCGAGAAAGTCTCAGTCCTATTTCTATTTTGGTTTTTTTTTTTTTTTTTTGTCAAGGATTTCTATTTTGGTTAAAAGTCATTTTATGTCATGTGGTGTATCCAATTCTAACTTTTAATGACTTTTAATGAGTTTAAATGAGTTTAAAAGTTTGAAGGTATTCAATTGTGACTTATAAATAGTCTTGTATTCAATTGTGAGTTTTAAAGAGTCTTAAAAAGTTTTGAGATATCCAAAATGTTAATGACTTTTAAAAACTTTGTGAAATAAATGACTTTTCAATGCTTTTGAAGCTAATTCTTACTACCAAAATTCTTGCTTATTTACACCAAACTTTGTGAAAATATTGGGAAGCTAGGAAGATAGAACCAAACCATCTCCAATTCTTTCTTCCATCGTTATATCAAGCAAAAAGCAAGTAGATCTTTTTTCTTCATGGTTAGGGCTCCACTTTGGTATCCCATCTTGTCATCCACTTCCTTCAGGTTAGTAAAAAATCTTGAATGTTTTTCTTCTCTTCTCATCCACACGTGTACTTTCCCTCTGTTGATGAACATTTCTTCTATTCTTTTCCTCATGCTTGCATCATGAAGCTTATCAATATTTCATCACAAAGCTATGTTTGCATATAAATATTTTATTATATTGATTGTCTCATATGCTAGGTTTGCATACAATATTTTATTATATAATTTTTTGCCCTTAAACCCATTAATTAATTATTTAGGTACTGTTTTGCATATAAATATTTTATTATATTGATTGTCTCATATGCTAGGTTTGCATATAATATTTTATTATATAATTTTTTGCCCTTAAACCCATTAATTCATTATTTAGGTATTGTTTTCTTACCCATAATTTGTTGGGTAGATAATTTTTCATATAATATTCTCAATTTGATTACATCCCATGTATTGGGCTAGGAGAATTGCGGGAATATAGACTCTTGTCATCTAACCATTTCTGTTGATTTGTGAGTGTTTATGAAATATTATTGATGATTGAGTAATATTTATTTCTTTTGATAAGAATATGTTACTTATCTATGTGATTAGATTTGATAAATAAAAATTTAAAAGGTGCATTGGATGCATTTTACCTATAAGCTATTATGAAAATATACACAATTAATAAGGATTTGTATCCAATTGTTTTTTTTTTCTAATTTTTTGTTCCATGTATGCCGACTAGTTCATTCAACATAAAAGATAAATACTATACGTAAAATAAATAAATAAATAAGTATTTAAAAGTCTATAAAACTCTATGACAAAAGTATATGAAAGTTTGTCACTTAACTTTATAAAGTATGTAAAAGTCATTAAGAATTTGTCAACTCTAGGAAAGTCACTCACTTAAAAAATGTCTTTAAAAATTAGAATTGGATACACCCCTCGTAGTTTGTCAGATTTTCCCTTCTGGTTAATGTCCACCCGTTTTAGATTTGTTCCTGTGATGGTAGGGTAAAGTCCCCCATTGTTCTGAAAACCATTGACTGGTCAACAAGTCAACTTTCTTTAATGTGCGAGCATACCACTGCTAGTAATGAAAATCCTAACAGACTTCTTAAAAGTAGATAACTTGCGCCCCAAATAACTTAATGTCCAAACAAGCAATTGTGAATTTGGGTGGGGAATATCTCTCAAGTAAGTTCTTTTCTTGCCTCAAACTGGTAAGGACTTCACAATTTTTCACAGTACAAAACTGGTGGTTCTGGCCAGAATAAATGACAAGGAAGTGATTTGTTTTAGGCAAAACTGCTTTTACAAAGCTCAAAAAGGAAAAGCCAACTCTAAAAAGACAAAAGGAGGGTTGGACTTCCATTTCTGCTTGGATAGATGCTTCTGATCAGAGCTGGACTGGGTATGTCTGTGTTGGACTGGACTATCAACACCTTCAACTGTCAAGTTTCAGCTGTAAATCGATACCAACGTTCCAGTTTGGCAAAGCTTTAATCTATTTCAAGCCCTGGGAGGCTTTTTGAAATGGCAGAATTAGGACCTCTTCAGTCTGAAAGGGGCAGAAGTGGCTGGATTTGATGATCACTAAGTTGGAACTGCACTATAGTACCTGTTCTTCTTGATCAGGGCTCTCCATAAATTTGTTGAGGTTTTCATATTTGGAAGAACCTGAACTCTGCTTGTTTGGCTTTAAGCTGAACCAAATTTGTAACGAGAGAGATCTCGCTTTGTATGATTTATTTCTCTGAAACTGAACTGACTCTAGAGATTCTGAATTCTAACTGACTTGTTTGTTGTGGCTCAATGAGCTTTTGGTACTTCAGTGTTCTGAAGGTTTTTTGAGATCAAGTGATCATTTTGAGTTTTTGTCTTTGATTGATTTTTTGGTTGTCCTTTGATTTGTTCACCTCTTCTCATATTTATAGGAAATGCTGGAATAGGTTTTCTAATTCTTTAAATAATGGGCTGCAGATTTTCTGAAAGCAAAATCTTTTATTTTTAAATGTCAAAGAAAATGGGAAGTTATCTGTTCTGGCAGAGAAGAACCATCAATAATTAGTTTTACATAGAGGTCTTTTCCTTGCTTTTTCTGAAAGAAAAACCAACTCTTCTTTGTTCTCTGTTGTTCTTTGTAAAGAGAAAGAACACAATCTGCCATGATGGTTAGTTTGCTTTTTCTGTCGAACAACGCCCTCGTTCTCTACTTATCTCTTGAAAACATAGTCTGCTTATCTCTTGGAAAGACCACCTACTCTGATGCAAAATTATATAGAAAGGGATTCTGATCTTTTGGCTGCAGAGTTTCACAGAAGCCGTTTCTGTAATGACTTGCCTTCATTAATTCCAATCAACTTCTCTTGTGACTAGTTGAAATTGTTGACTTCTCAAAGTCGAATAGTCACGTGGGTTTCTTTGTGATCCAAGGCTGAGTGCGTCAATTTTGCTGATAATGGTGTTTTGACCCTTTTTGCTTCTTGGGTAGAGAGCTAACAGTTTTGATAAAATTGTTTTGGGTTTCTTCAATTTTGGGCTTTTCTCTATCCTTATTTAATCATGCCAAACCCAGTTTTGAGTTTTGGGACTGTGGGTTGAGCAATTCGCATGCAGTGGGCTTCCTTGGGTCTTTTTGGTAAAAAATCTGCCTTGGGCTTGGGCTTTTTTGTCTTGGGGCACTTGATTCCAATTTAAACGAAAAAACCAAACTGCTTGGGTCCTGAATTTACCTTGTTTGTTTTGGGCCTCCAGTGCTAGATTGGGTGTGCAATTTTTAGCCTAATCACAAGGGGAATGCTGGTGGCTGTCCAAAATTGACATGGGCTTTTTGAGTTTGGACTGGGTGTGCCAAATTAGGCCCAAACAGTTAATGTGGTCGCAAGTCTCACAATTTGATTCGTGTAGATTGATACCTATCGCAATTTAAGGATACGTTAAAATTTTCGTCCAATTTGATGATAGATAAGCATGTGCCCCGTATGTACATGAATATTTTATTTGCCATGACGAGATGAGCCACTTCTTCAACCTATGATTTAAAATTTTCTCCATTTACTTGCCCTCATTCTAAACCCTTTGAAAATGGAATGAAATCTCGATCTAGTAATCGGTCCACGTGCTTATTCTGCTACAAAATTGGATAAAAATTTGGATGTGTAGTTGAATTGTGATTGGTATCAAAGTTCAAGTTCAGGGATCAAATCCCAAGAATTGAAATCACATGAAGTAACGTGGAAAAACTAACCAACTACATGGACCAATGTTGAGGTCAAATTTTAATTAAGGTTGGTCCATGTATATTTTACGCCCAATGCATTATCGTGCTATAAAAGAAGCCTAGCTAAGGTACATGGAGGCCCAATAAATACAGCTACTAGGTGCATGTGCAAGATTTGATATCCATTCCATACCAAGCGAGACTATAATTTAGCATGTGGAGAAGTCACAGTAATGGTTTAACCATTTCACATGTCCATGCTCGCCACCCTGTTACATCATCAAGCAACACGACCCCAAATCATTGGTTTATGAGCATTGCTACGTAGTCTGAGCATGAGGATGCAATAACGCACCAATGAGCAGCAGAGCCGGTCTAGGGTTTTCTAAGGCCCTGGGCAAATTTCGAAAGTGTGCCCCTTTAGACAAATTAAACACTAAAATTACAATTTTTATCAATATTAAACACTGGTTAGATGCATTTGGTAAATTTTCAAGTGAAGCATTGCTCTTTTTAACAAAATATTTATTCAAAGATCCTCTTACACTTGGAAAAATTTCTTCTTCTTTTTCTTTTTTGTCTTTTGAAATTTCCATGGCCACAAAGTGCTTCCAACAGGTTTCGAACACCTAAAGGAAGTTGAGGTTCCACCCCAAAACTAATTGGCAATGGGGTGAGTAGCTCAACTCCTTATAAGCCCTTGCAAGGTTTTCTAACTTTCTAATATGAGACTTTTTGTCTTCACATTCTCACATGCCCCCGCACGTGTAACAAATTTTCAAGTCTAACACATGGACAACACATGTTGGGTGACGTGGGAGCACGTGTGGTCGTTGGGCCCAACACTTGAAGCCTTGCTCTGATACCATGGAGGAAGTTGAGGTTCCACCCCAAAACTAATTGGTAATAAGGGGAGTAGCCCAACTTCTTATAAGCCCTTGTAAGGTTTTCTAACTTTCCTATGTGGGACTTTTTATCTTCACATTCTCACAACACCTGTCATTGAGGCACTAGGTAGCTTGCCAACTGGAGGTGATAGTTTGATTTTTATAATAAACACAACATAATAACAAAACAAAAAAAAAAGTTAATAAAGATGTGTATAATCTATATATATAAAGCAAAAGGCAGAGAATGGTGAAACATTCCAAATACCAGAAAATGCCTTTGGTTAATGCAAACATTAAGAATTCAAATTATTAATTAAATAAGGATAATACGGTAAATTCACACTTTTTTATATTTTAAAAAAGAAAAAGAAAAAGAAAAAGCAGATAATGGATCCTATTTTTATAGAACACAACTACCCATTATCTTTTTTAATTGTAAAATAAATTTAAATTTTTTTAAAAAAAAGCCTCTCGCAAGCGCGGAAGCGCGTGCGGAGAGGCTAGTGTATTATAAAATTTATACATCTATATCTATCTATAAAAAAAAGGAAGAACCTTAAAAGATATGATAAATAAATAAAACTTTGAAAGAAAGGCACTGGTCTGGTCTTGTGGAGGATTGTTTTCCAACTCAATGTTGGAGAAGAAGAGAATCACAAAAAATAAAAATAAAACTTTGCTTGCATTTGACAGTCTTCTTGTGTTGTGTTTAAGACCCTTTTTGCTTTTTGATTAAAAAAAGAAGAAGAAGAAGCATGTTGGTTTATCTTTGTTTAATTTCCCAATGTTTTGTTTTTCTTTTATTATCTATATATATATAAAGCAAAAGACAGAGAATGGTGAAACATTCAAAATACTAGAAAATGCCCTTGGTTAATTCAAACATTAAGAATTAAAATTATTAATTAAATGAGGATAATATTGTAAATTCACATTTTTTATATTAAAAAAATTAAAATTAAAAACAAAATCAGATAATAGGTCCTATTTTTATGGAACATAACTACCCATATTATTTTTTCTTAATTCTAAAAATAAAATAAAAATAAAAATAAAAACCAATTGGCACATGAGTCAGTGTGTGCCAAAGGGCTAGTATAATATAATATGTATTTGACTTTGTTTTCCAAGTAAGGAAGTTTCCTTGAGAGTATCAAAAAGTGATTTGTGACATGCCACCACACCATATCAGGAACGGCTCCTTCTAGTTTTGAAGGTTTGGTTCCTTTTCTTTTTTTTATTATTTTTTTAAAATAATTTTTTTTTATAATATACACATATATGGGCTATAAAAAAAAATATGTGTGCCCCTCTTAGCTTTGGGCCCAAAGCTGTAGTCCTGGTCGTCCTGGCCAGGGCCGCCTCTGATGAACAATGCATCAATCATGTCCAAGCTGCAACTCCTCAAAGAATACCTCACAAGTTGAGGCACAACCAAAGCCAACCCAAATATGAGACAATAGATCTGTTATAAGAAGTATAGATCAACATAGGTCCACCAAAAGCTGAAGAACATCAAACCTCTAACGGGATTCAAGGAAAGCTTTCTCTGGTTTTGATAATAACTTTTAATGTTATATTTAAATAATAAAATATGTGTTTATTGTTGGTTCTGCTCATGTCAAACTCACTTTTTTCTCTCTTAAAAAAACATGTGAAATTCACTTCTATTTGAAAAGACCGCCATTCGAATTTGATTTGCTTTTGTTCACTATAAATAAGTAAGGACTGTTCAAATTTGCAAAGCGTAGTGTGGTGTCATTTACAAGAAAGTTCAACTTTGGTCGTAATTAATTAAATGTTTTTAAGACCTTTTGCTCCTAAAGGAACAATGAGTTTTCGAAAGACCAAAGTAATTAATTAGTACATTCTTGACTAGCTAATTGACTTTTTCAATGGTTTGTTGCATGTTTCGCACCATATAAATTTTAATATTTCTCATTAATTTCTTTAGGGTATAACAGAAAATATATATTATTTCTTTTTCTTATTTCTTTATGTTAAAAAAAAAAAGAAAAAAAAAGAAAAAAAAAAGGGAGGGCTTATAGAATTAGCTGGTGAGCTTTTTCTTTGAAATAGCCGTTTGAATGAGTCCCATGGAGTGTGAGGTTGACATATGGCAAATTCTCCCATGCCTCTCTATCAAATACAATCCCCAGGTATTTTCGTTCATTTGTTTGTTCCACATATTTTTATTTTCTTTTTTTGTTTTCAAAATGGACATGATCCGTTAAATGAGGCTATGCAGTCTCATGAAAATCTGGAATTTTTTAGGAAGCCTGCATCATCAGGTAGCAGTCTCCTGACCATTCTCCATGCTGGTTAGTTTAAAAATTAATTAATTATTTAACAAATTTTTTAGTAGTTAACATAGAGAATAATTACTCATCAGCAGGGCCGTTCTTGAGATTTTGAGGGCCCTGTGCGAACTTAAGTTGGGGCTTCACATAATCTAATACGAAATACTATAAATAAAAATTTGGTATAACTTAATGTCATAAACAATTTTTTTTATAACTAAAAGTCATGAATAAATATGTAATGACAATCAGAAATCAAATTCATAAAAATTTAAATGTTTCTATTTGATAAAATTAAATGTTTGGTACAAAAATAAGCTCATTGTGCCCCTACAAGGTCCTTTGCTACCTCCAATAAGCAATTTGTGTTTAATAGGAAAAAAAATTAGCAATCACAAATTAAAGAGTAGTTGCACACAAATTCCTGAAATTTGAATTTGACTATTTGATTTTGAGTGTTCTTTATGAACATAGGAATTAGGGTTTTCTCTTTTTGGTGTTGAAATTCCTGAAATTGAAAGAATAACTAAAATTGTCAAAGGATTGAAAAAAGAACCAAAGAGAGATTGATGAATGATGATGATTACTTACCAGAAAATCAGAGTTTAAAAGAAAAGAAGAAGCCATGAAGTTTTTTTGGTTTTGTTTTGAATGAAAAAAGTACTTTTCTTAGATGAGAAATTTTTTTTATAAAATTTTTTAAAAGAATGATCGGAGTAGAAAGTGTTTGGGGGATATAAAAACAGCATATAGACCGATTTCAGCAAGAATCGAACTCTGGCACTACGTTAAATGGAGAAGCGCTGGAGCTAACTCCACCAGACACACCCTTGTGCAAATGTCTAGCACGCTATACTATATATACAATTCCTATAATATTAATATATATACTATAAAGAAATTTTTTTTCGGGGGGCCCTTAAGAATCGGAGGCCCTGTGCGGTGGCACCACTTGCGCCACCCCAGGGCCGCCCCTGCTCATCAGGATCTGTACTTAGTGTTTTGACAGACATCTTGAATACCTCACGACATCTGTCTCCATCCCCTCCATCTCTCTTTAACAAAAGGGAAAATAACTAAGGGCCCGTTTGATAATAATTTCAGTTTTAGCTTTTAGTTTTTATTTTTTTGTACTAGAGTATAAGGAAAATAAGATTGAGAATGGGAGTAAGGATAAGATTGAGAGAGAGGGATGAGAGGGATGAGTAATAAAAGTGAAAATAATTTCAAATAAATTTCAGTTTTATTTTTGTTTTTACTTTTGTTATTCCTCCTTCTCATCCCCCCTCTTATCTTCCATCTCAATTTCATCTCCACTCTCATTCATTTCCATTCTCACTCGTTTTCCTCTATACTCTAGCACAATAATGATAAATGAAAAAACTAAAAATTAAAAATTAAAATTGAAATAATTATCAAATAGGTCCTAAGAAAATCTAAATGGTACTTTTCGATAAAATGTTAAATGTACATTGAAGAGAAGCCAAGTTCTAAAGGGGACATGAAAACAAGAGATGGTCAATTTCTTGTTATGGGATAAAATCTGATGTGTATCAGTAAACAATATTTTCTTAATTCCAAAGTTATTGTCTGCAAAAGATTACAAAAATGATGATGAATGTGTTAGAAGAAGATATATATAAGAGTTTATATATTTATGGTACACAGTTCCATGCAGAAACTGTAAGCAGATACCTGTCTTGCCACCCTAGAGATATTGTTCTTCCATCATCTCTTTCAAAAACCTTGAACCCAGCAGTACTCCCACCACTGCTCTCTCCATCAAACTGAAGGGGACAATAATGTGTCCTGATTTTCAAAAGAAGTCTTGCTTGTATCTTGGACTTGGAGCTTAGATTAATTCCTTCAAAACCATGGCTCTCCATCCTAGCCTTCCATGTTTCCATCTTTTCGATTTTCGAACAATTTACATCGTCGATGTCGTAATTGAGCATGGATTTGATCTCTTTTCCAAGATGGTTCTTCTCAATGCTCAACCTTTCAGTACTCTCTAGAGGTAGGCAATCATCTAAAGAATCAAACATGGCAGCAAAGTAATGCAAAGACTCCATGAATCTTGACAAGAAACTTCTAGGGCTTCTGCTTCCTTCTTGTTCAACCAAGATTACAATGGAAGGGTTAAGTAAATGTACAGATTTTAATGAGTCAGATATCTTCAAACTATTGCTCAAAGTGTTCAAATGAAAAACCAAATTCACTGCAATCGTTTCGTTTTTCTTCTTCCTCAAGTTTATGAGCTTTGAGCCTCTCAACAACCCTTGGAATTCGAAAATAAGATTGCGAAAACCCTTTGAGAAGCTTATCAGTCTGTTCTCTGTCTCGCGTAGTTCATCCATGCTTTGTCCAAACCCAGTTATTCTGAGTGATATTCGATTGCCACTGGTTGCCTTTTCGGAGAGAGATTGTATAAGAGAAGGCCATTGAAATCCATACGAGACATCAAAATCAATAACATGTAACGCACGATTGTTCTTCTCTTCTTCCTTCTCAAATGCCTCAATGATTGCTTGGTTAGCTGTAAAATGAGCAAACTGGTAGTATGGAGAAACCCGGTAGAGAGATGTAAACGCCATGAACTCTTCATCACTTGTTGGTTCCTTCATGATCATGTCAAAAAAGGGTGATTTTCGGGTGAGAAGCCTTGCAGCCAAGCCATCTGCAAAATAAGCAACTACTCGTTGAACGGAGTCGCCGCATAAGGAAACACTCTTGTACAACTCACTCAGATTCTCCAAGGCTGAGCTCACATTGTTTTCATTAACCGCAGTGGCTGTTATGAGCAGCATGTGGATCAAATGGAGGCCTTTTCCATCTTCATCAAGCACATGAGCTCCTTTCTTCTTGTGGTCTAGCTTCAGCATTTGTTCCCTCATTTGAAGCAGCCTGAATATCTTCCCTTCACAACCTTCATATGAATTTAGAGGACTAACCAAAACATTTTTGTGATCTCTTCTCTTCCTCTTCTTCACTCTTTCACCCCCTGAAGTTGTAACAATTGCCAGGCTAAGATTCAAAAGCTCCTCCTCATCGATGTCTTCCATTGAGAGAGAGAGAGAGAGAGAGAGAGAGAGAGAGAGAGAGAGAGAGATGAATGAGTGAGTGAATTTAGTACTAGATTGAGAACATATGAGGGAAAAGATGATGGAAGAGCATTTATGGAAGGAGGTGGGATGGAATATCTCATAATGAAAATTCCTTTCTGTCATCACATGGGAATGGAACAAAAAACAAGAGAGATATTGGAGAATAAAACCTTTTAATTTTTAATTTTAACTATGAGAGGGAGAGACAAGATGGGTATCTTTTTATTCTTGAGAATCAGCGTCTTTGATCAAGAAAACATATTGATCCTTTTGATCAAGATATTAAGCATGTTTTTGGAAATTTATGAAAAGTGTTTGATTTTTAGTCCTTAATTTAATCCCATCCTTTGGTATTTCGGAAGGCTAAGAAGATGCCGTACGCATTCGACAAAAAACAGCGGGGAAAAATTAGGGTATCAAACCTACCGTCCTTGAAGACTTGTCGCCATTGGCAATATTGCTTCTAGATACATGCCCTAACAAATGCTAGTTTCTAGTTTTTCCCCCACCAAATCAATACCATGTTGCAATATTCCCCTTTACTTCCTTTTTTTTTTTAATTCCTGAAAATGACTGGCATTTGATGCTATAGAGAAAAATGGTAGCTCCCACTTTGTCAAATAGATTTTGATCTTAGTTGACTCCAATGGAATTAAACACATCAGGGTGTTAAAAAAAGTCTACATGTATCTCTATAATGTTGTTGAAAAAGGTATCTGTCCATCGCGAATGTCAATTATAGTTAGGCTTCATTTGGTTTACGGGAAATTATTTACTTTCTCATGTTTGACAAGTTTATTCTTGAGAAATTATTTACTGGGGGAAAATGAAACCCTTCATCCACCGTGAGTTTAATTTTCCCTCCTCATGTGTAAATCCATCGTTCTTTGGCCTCTGATGTGTTGGCCATGCAGTTTTGGGGTTGATGTGGTGGATCTCCATTAGACCTTTGTGTTGAGTTTTGGAGCTATTTGATTTTGTGGATTAAAGGTGTTTGAGAGATGTTTGTGACCATGTATCTTAGTGAAAATTGAGCAATGAGCATGATTTATTTTCACTTGTAGGTGTTTCACATCCAAAAATTCCAAACCAGTAGAAAGTTCTGATCTCTCACGTGATGTTCCTGCATCACTAGATGCAGTGGTTCTATAGATCCTCTTATGTCCTTTAGTTCCTAGTGAGGTGGGTCTTCAAGATATGGAACTGTTTTACTTATTGTCTTGCAATGGTTATGTTTATTGTTTGTATCTTATTTTGTTGTTTCCAAGAACCCTTCGTCGGCTATGTTCTTCATATCTCTGTATTTCCCCTCCTATTAATGAAATTGCATTGGCTATCAAAATACAAAAATAAAAAATTCGGCTAGCGTATGGTATTTAATGTATAGTTTCTTTATTCCATAAATTGTGAAAATGTGTCTAATACGTGAAGTTTACAGGTACAATTCAAAATTTGTAAAAGATATCTTCTTTTTTTTCTTTTTGGGTTGAGAAGAAACATTAGTAATTATTGATGAAATATATCATAGTACAAAGCCACAAAAGAGCTAAATTGGGTACAACATCTCCAGTGACCAAACACAACAACATGTTGATTTGATCCAGAGAAAATTACGCTTAAACCAACAAATACTCAACCCCTTGATTCAGCATCTCAAAGGACTCGTAACAATATATCTCAACCGCGCAATGGTAGAAACGGCAGATCTATATTGCAGTCGAAAACTAGAATACAAAACACATCAAACTCCTAAAGAGTTCTCGAGAATTCAAATAAAAAGTATAGCAAATTTCTAATAAGTTAAACAAGAAACAGGAACACTGCCACATCCTCTCCGGCAACTGAAGAAATCCATATCGCCATATCGGCTAAACCCTCAGTGCCGCATCGGCTAAACCCCAATCCACACAAACCAATAACTTTCATTATTGTAACTCCAAACATTAAGCTAGAGCCAAAACCCTGTATATGTGGGCCAAAAGAGGCAACTAAATCATAACGACAATGGTGTTTCATAGTGTTTGCTTCCACATCATATACGAACCAGCATAGCAATCGTTACTACCTCAACCGACGTCGATGCCACTACCTCTGCCAAGAAAGATAGCACCACTTGTAACTCTTATTACAGCCAAGCAAAAAACAAAACCAAGATCCAAGGGAAAGGAAAGGAAAGAGGAGAAGAAAAAAAGGGGCATATAGAAAGAGAGAGGGGTTGAGAGGGAAGAGAGAGGAGGAAGATAGGGGCGAGATAGGGGGTTAGGAGGAGAGGCAGAGGTTGCCCCCCACTCCTCCTCCCCATGCGGCACTAAAGGGTGGGTTAGGGTTTTTTGGCTTGTGAGAGGATAGGGGAAGTTGAGACCGCAGTTTATGTTGTAAAAAAATGACTTCAACATGAAGAATATGTACGTACGTGTATAATACATGTATTGTATGCTTAATAGACATATTTTATATATTTGTAAAAAGTATATAATTTTAAATTAAAAAATACTTAAACTCAGCTCGTTTGGTACGTCGGACTGTACTGACTAATTTCCGTCGGATAGTATTAATCTGTTCTGGAGAGTACTGACTGTTTATCCATAATATTATAAGGCGTTTGGTGCTGTTCCGGATAAATAATCTGATTAAGTTATACTGTGTTTGGTGATGTTTCGGATAACATCAGATCAGACTATTTATAAATAAAAATATTTAAAAAAATATTTGATAATTTTAATGAAAATTGAGATTCAAATGACACAAATTTTTTTTTGGTAAGATTCATATGACAAGATTTGTTTTTCAATTGTTTTTGCCAAGATTTTTCTCATATAACCCATTATCATAATTGCAGTATCTCATAAAAATTCCAACATACTCGCATACGTTAATAAAAACAGTACCAAATAATGTATAATTCAAAGTGATCACATATTAAGGTGATAAGAGCAAAAGAGAAAGTTGTTCATAAACCAAACTACATCAAAGAGTGAATCACAACTCCCTCGCCCCAAGTAAGAGAAGAACAAATGCTTTTCTCATAGCACCATCCAATGTCATGAATGCTTTTTCATCACTTGCTTTCTCCAAAATTAACCGTAGTGCCTTAATTTGGTCATTAATAGACAAGTCCATCTTTGCTTTTCTAATAGCAATTGACAAAGAAAAAAAAAATGGTTCCTAGAATTCAGGTTCATACAATTTTAATTTTGTAATTTTGCTCTCCTAGTCGTCAGGTATGTATGTATTCAACTAAACTACCAACACTAGCACAGTTGTTTGTTTTTGGACGAAAACTGGCAATACTCTATTTAATACCAACAATCTAAATATTCCCACAACGTCGAATCACTATATCACATACAAAGAAAATATTCGATTAAAAAAAATGCAAAAAAAAAAATCATAACCTAATTTCCACTAAAAATTTGAAATATATAAAGCATATTGGAGAGAGTATGAAAAAGAGAGAGAGTGAGAGATGGATACCTGGAGAAGAGTGAAGAAAATAACCTGTGGAGAAGATAGTAGAGAACAACCCTAGGGAGAAGAAGATGAAAAGAGCGTTTGATTTTTTTCGTAGAACGCATGTTCTTTTTCCCTAGCCATATAATTAAGTGTGTATTATCTAAACCTGGGTGTGTGGGTTGTATTAGTTAGTCAGGTAATGAGAGTATTAAAAGCCCAACCCGTATAAAATAGTCGGGTAATTAAATAATACAAGTTAACACCAAACACTTGACATAGACTATTTACTCCTATCCAGAGTCTAATACAGTATACCAAACGAGAGTGTACGTAAATTCAGTATTAAAATAAACGTAAGTTTAATTTACTTATTGTCACTTTCTACTTGATCACCTTCTTTCATTTTACGGGCCCACTTAATAAGTTCATCACATTACATTGCATGTGTGTAATGCTTCAAATATTATAATTAGTCTATAAAAATATGTGTTTGTTGGCTCTGTTAATGTCAAACTCACTTTTTCCTCTCCCAAAATACTTGTCAAATTAGCTTTTATGTGAGAAGACCGCTATTCAAATTTGATACTATTAACAACAAAGATTGTTCAAATTTGCAAAGCATCAAGTATATATGGTGTAAATTACAAGAAAGTCATAATTAATTATGTGTTTTGAAGACCTCTTGCTCATCAAGGAACAATGAGTTTCAAATCAACATTTTGAAATGTAGATATTGATCGAAGTAATTAATTAGCAAATTGACTTTTTCAATGGCTTGTTGCATTTTTCACACCATATAAAGTTTAAAACTTCTCATTTGTTTATTCCAAGATACAAACTATTTATAATTTAGAATAACAATGGCATTTTTTTTGGGGGGGGGGGGGGGGGTGTTTAGCAGAAAAGATATAGCTAGCAATATGCGCATATAAAAAAATTATTATTTTTTATATATATTAAAATTAAAAAAAAAGAAAAAAGAAAAAGGTGGATGGGCAGGGCTCAAAGCTCAATGGAATTAGCTGGTGAGCATTTTTCTTTGAAATAGCCGTTTGAATGAGTCCAGAGGGACCTTCAAATCCTCAAAAATGACATAAAACAAGGAAACATGAAAGCTCTCTTGGTTGTCTTGGTTATGGAGGACATGTACGGTAGTTAATAAAATGGAATTTATATTTGGTTTATAGGGCAATGCCCAAAAAAATATATAATTTATTTACAAGCAAGCAGATTCTCTGTCCCATGGAGTGTGAGGTTGACATATGGCAAATTTTCCGATGCTCTATCAAAATACAATCCCCAAGTATTTGCGTTCATTTGTTTGTTCCACATATTTTTAAATTCTTTTTCTTTTTCTTTTTAAAATCGACATGATCCGTTGAAGGAGGCTAAGCAGTCTCATGAAAATCTGGAATTTTTTAGGAAGCCTGCATCATCGGATGGCAGCAGTCCCCTGACCATTCTATATGATCGGTATTTTAAAACTACAAAAGGATATAAATTTCTCACACACACAATACCACAGTATTATGAAGTTCGAAACTGAAAGCACTGGCCTGCAAGTCGGGCTCTTTTCTACTATCCCCTCGGCACTAATTTTTGCAGTTAACAACATAGAGACCATATTTGCTCATTACCAACTATAAGTAGTGTTTCGACAAACGTCTTGCATACCTCACGACATCTGTCTCCATCTCCTCCATCTCTCTATATAACATAAGGGAAATAAAGTTTTAAATAAAAAACCAGGAGGAGAAGAAAAAAAGTAATTAAGAAAATCCAAATGGTACTTTTTTTGTCATTTAACTATGAAGAAACTATCTCCATTTCTCATTTAACTCAACGATCACTTATCCTATGTGAAAAGGTGAAAAATAAACAAAATAACACAACTCATTTCATTCCAATACCACAGTAGCACCCAATTCCTTAAGTTTGTCAACAATGGGCCCCGCCTCCTCTTTGGTCACGCCTTTCTTCACCACAACAGGGGCCTTCTCCACCAGTTCTTTAGCCTCCTTCAGTCCCAGGTCAGTGAAAGTCCTAACCTCCTTTATGATTTTGATCTTTGCCGCTGCGTCGAACTTCTCAATCTTTATATCAAATGCAGTCTTCTCAACGACCTTGGAGTCTGCGGAGGCTGGCCCAGATTCCGAAGATGCCGAGCCAATCCCCGAGACTGCCGGGCCGTAACGATTGAGGCCCATTTTCAGCCTGAAGAGGATGGAGTAGTCGTGCCTCTCGATCTTTGTAAGGTCAAGAAGCTCGTCTGCAATGCGCTCGAGCTTCTGGGTCCGAGTCTCATTTGCTGAAGTTGCGGTGCCAAGGGCACGAGAAAGAGTGAAGGTGGCAAATCTTGATAGGGACCTGCTGCTCAAGATTTTGTTAAGCAAACAATATTAAAACCTATGTCCTGAAGAGAAGATATCCCGAACACAGAAATCCTAAGAATCAAAACAAATCCAAAGTCTACAACCAAATTTCAATCCCTAATAGCCAAAATATTTCTTTCTATAAGAACTATACAAATAAAAAACAAAAACAAAGAAGAATAAAGGAACATACTTCCATGTGGACGTAAAGTTTGATTTTGCACCTCCCAACTTACCCTGGTCCTTGTTGAGTTGCAGTTCTGGCAGGTAAGACTATTAAAGCTGCCATGGATGCCAATAAAAGAATTAGAAGGAAAAACAAAAGAGTAACAGAAAGAGCAAAGCTATCACTTTTAAGAAAGTAGAAAATGGCTTGGTAACTACACAAAACTTGTGGGTTCGTGGAAAAAAGAACAAATTCAGGCCTAAAGATTGTTATTTTCACACAAATGACCCAAGTGGATTGCCATACCAAAAACGGTTGCCATAACATACAGAAGATTAATTTATTGAAATAGGATTATGCACCCCATAGAAGACCAAGTAAAAATTATGAGTTGATAGAATTAAATTGCAGAACCATGATGATGATTGCACCTTACAGTGAAGTTGTTCTTCTGAAATGCCAGGGACCCTCCTGACCTCACCTTGTTTGAACTCAGAAAATGTGTCCGTGAGGAAAGGTTTGGACCCTGGGACAATACTTACTCGAGAAAACGGAGCATGGCTGGAGAAGCGTTGTACAGAGCACGCCATCGGTGGAGAGCCAAACTTGCACCCTGTTGAATGCAAAATCATCACTGAAGGCAATAATGCAAATCAATGTATGACTGTCCTGTTTCATAACTAATTGTAGTAAACCTACTGCTTACCTTTTCATTTAGCAATTTTTTTTCACTGCATTAACTCAAGAGTCAAAACAAATAAGAACTAAAAATCCTACGAGTTTAATTGGTCGATAATTGCTACGGATAGACACATGACGATGGATATAAGGAAGAAAAAATATGCCCTCTTGAAAGGTAAATGGTGCTTGACCAACTGACCACGCACAATGATTGTCCACTTAACTACCAACTAATTAACCCAATCCGTAAACTGCTCCAACAGCCGACGCTATAATAGTGCAAGAGTTTCCATAGCGTTTTCGACATGCTACAAAAGACTCTTTTGTTTCTTAAACGCTATTATATATATATATATATATATATACAGTCCCCTTCTATTGAGGGATCCCTCAAATAATTTTATTTGAGGGACGCCCTTTAGGGTACCCTACAATTTTTTTCCCAATGATCCAAACCATTTATTTTTGGGAGCTTTAGTTTTAAAACATAAAATACTTTACTAATTTGAAAGATAGATATACAATTTTACTTAATTAATATAAGACCAAAGACAGTAAAGTAACACTTACTTTTACTAAAATAACATTGAAGAGCACTAAAATTACTACATGTGTCATTGTGCTTTATTGTCAAATATAGATATTTAGTTTTTACCCACTCAACAAAACGACATAACAAGACTGAAAACAGAACAAAAAACGACACTACTCAAATTGAATCAGTTCCAAAAACCCTTTCGCGCGACCTTTCATCTTCAACTACAGAAACTCAGAGATAGTTCCACACTGACCACCACCAACAACGAGCAGCAACGACGACGAGGAACGACGACCAGCAACGACGACGAGCAACGACCACCACCAACAACGAGCAGCAACGACGACGAGCAGCAACGACGACGAGCAGAAACCACCACCAACAACGACAACCACTGACGACTATCGAAGCGATTTTCACTCTCTTGGGAAAAAAACAGTAAGAAAATGACCCTCTAACACAGATTTGTCTTCGATTTTAGGGATTACACATTTTTGCTGTTGTTCTTTATGCAATGCAGTTTTTGGAAAAATGGATGAATCGTTGGATTCAAAACTACTCTTCGTTTAGGTTTTGCTTCGTTTATAGGGATTAACCATTCAAAATCGTTGGATTCAAAATTTCTGGTTGTTTGTACTAAATTTTGAACCAGAAACTGCAATGCAGTTTCTGGTTCCATAATTCAATTTCAGAGTTCTTTTTGCTAGGGTTTATGGGAATGTGATAACTGCTCATGAAGTTAAATGTGTTTTGATATTAGTTTTAGCTACTGTCTTTGCATTTTTGATTTCTGGTTGTTTGTACTAAATTTTGAACCAGAAACTGCATTGCAGTTTCTGGTTCCATAATTCAATTTCAGAGTTCTTTTTGCTAGGGTTTATGGGAATGTGATAACTGCTCATGAATTTAAATGTGTTTTGATATTAGTTTTAGCTACTGTTTTTGCATTTTTGATTTCTGGTTGTTTGTACTAAATTTTGAACCAGAAACTGCATTGCAGTTTCTGGTTCCATAATTCAATTTCAGAGTGCTTTTTGCTAGGCTTTATGGGAATGTGATAACTGCTCATGAATTTACATGTGTTTTGATATTAGTTTTAGCTACTGTTTTTTTATTTTTGATTTCTGGTTGTTTGTACTAAATTTTGAACCAGAAACTGCATTGCAGTTTCTGGTTCCATAATTCAATTTCAGAGTTCTTTTTGCTAGGGTTTATGGGAATGTGATAACTGCTCATGAATTTACATGTGTTTTGATATTAGTTTTAGCTACTGTTTTTGCATTTTTGATTTCTGGTTGTTTGTACTAAATTTTGAACCAGAAACTGCAATGCAGTTTCTGGTTCCATAATTCAATTTCAGAGTTCTTTTTGCTAGGGTTTATGGGAATGTGATAACTGCTCATGAAGTTAAATGTGTTTTGATATTAGTTTTAGCTACTGTCTTTGCATTTTTGATTTCTGGTTGTTTGTCTTTGATTTTGACCAGAAACTGCATTGCAGTTTCTGGTTCCATAATTCAATTTCAGAGTGCTTTTTGCTAGGGTTTATGGGAATGTGATAACTGCTCATGAATTTAAATGTGTTTTGATATTAGTTTTAGCTACTGTTTTTGCCTTTTGGTTTCTTTTCACATCAAATTTTGAGCAGCAGTTTCTGGTTGTTTGTTGCAGATTTTGACCACAAAAACTGCAGTGCATATCACAAAATGGAACAAGAAATGTCACCACAAAAGAATGAAGCTGAAAACCAACCAAAGCGCAGAATCAAAACGATGGCTCAAAGGATCAAAACAAAGCCAAAGCCAAACTATGATCGGAAAGCAAAGCACCCGGACTATGTCCAATTTCGGTGCAATGCCTATGCTTTCAACAGCATCATTAGAGACATAAAGGACAAGCTCAATGAAAGGCAGAAGAAGCTTCTCAAGAAAACCCCTTTCTGGAACTTGATCGAGCTGTTTTACCGCCAGAGAATTGACATGAATAACATGAATAAGTCGGACATTGACTTAGCACAGCTGCTCAAGACATTTGATCCGGATACAAAGTCCTTCAAATTTGGAACCAAATCATTCCAAATCACAAGCAATGCAGTGACTCAGATTCTAGGACTGCCAAATGAAGGCAAATCTGTCAAACTTGTCAATGATAGGTACACTGCTACCTTCAGAACAAGGCACTTTGGAGAAAAGGGAAAACCTTCAAAAAACCAGGTAGAAGCAGAATTACAAAAGACAATTGCCTTGGCAAACCAACCGAAGAAAGAAAAGGCAAAGACAGAGCAAAAGAAAAAAACGAACAAAGGAAAAGAAAAGAAAGAAGCTGAAGAAGAAGAAGAAGAAGAAGAAGTTGATTACGACAAGGAAGTGGTCAGCCTAATATTGATTCTGCTGTGCATGACATTCCTTTTTGCCAACTCTTCATCTACTTTGCATTGGAAATTATTTGAGCACTGCGTGAATCTAGACACACTTTCAAGCTATTCGTGGGCAAGAGCTGTTTCAGACTACATGAATGAATCCTTGACCGCAAAAGCAAAAGCAAAAGCAAAGAAGGGAGGAGAAGCCTCTATAGGAGCTGTTTCGGGTTGCACTATCCTAATATTGGTAAGTAAACAGTGGCTTATGCAATGCATTTTGAGTTTTAGGCAATGCAGTTTCCATTTAGTGCAATGCAGTTTCCATTTACTGCAATGCAGAAATGGAAACTGCAACGCAGTTTCTGTTTTATCCTATGCAGTTTCCAACCTAATTTCTGATATATCTTGTTTTTGAACTGTGCAGTTTCTACTGTGTGAGAGGACAAACATCATACAACCAATCCTTGGCAAGGAGAAAGAAACTCCTGCCATTCTTAAATGGAGTCTTGTGGAACTCCACACAAGATTCAACCAAATAAAGGACTTGAATGACATCGAGGTATGCAATTTATCGCATGTTCTGTTTTAATGTATCTTGAATGTGAATCCATGCTAAATCATTCTCATTGTACAGGATATTTTCAAAACTCCTAAAAAGCCAAAAACTACCAGGGAAGAGGAAGACACTGTTGAGAAGGTAATTGAAATCTGTATACAGTGCATTGCAGTTTGTGTTTTCTACATTGCAGTTTGCATTTTATCCAATGCAGTTTCTGAATCATTCAATCTCATTGTACAGGGTATTTTGAAAACATATAAAAAGAGAAAAACTACCGAAGAAGAGGGAGACCCTCTTGACAAGGTATAAGAATCTCTAAACAGTGAATTATGCATTTCGGTTTTCGTTTCCTCCAATGCAATGCAGTTTCTAATTAGTTTCTGTTCAATATGCAGGAAAAAGAAAAAGAAGATGATGAGGGAAAACCTGATGATGCAATTCAAGACCTCTTGGTGAAGTCCATGACAGACCAAATCAACTACCGCCAACAACAAGATCCTAGCTTTGTTTGCCCGGAAAGATTACAACTGTGGAAGGATGAAAAGAATGAAGACAGTGAGAAGAAAATGAAGGAATTGTGGGATATATTTATCCAAGCAGAAAAGAGATCAAAGGAGCTGGAAGTGGAGTTGGCAACATACATAGAGAAATTAGATAATGAAGAATGTGTGACTGCCACCATGACAGTGGAATCTACAGTTCAGCTTAATGAAATACAAAATCTGAAAAGGAGGATTGCAGAATAGGAAGGCAAGGAAACTGGTATTGACATGGAGAAGATTGCCAAGAAAAAGGAGATTCAAGAAAAGTACAAGGCAGAAATTGAAAGCTTGTTGTCAGACCCAACAATCTTTGAAATGGAGATGGATCTGCCTACAAAACAACCAACACAACCAGTTGAAGAGAAAGAAGAAGAAAAGAAAGAAGAAGAGAAGCAACAAGAAGAGAGAGAAGAAGAGAAGAAGCAAGATGCTCCAACACCTGATGTTCCTTCAAGAGTACAAAGGGTGAAGAACAGAGAAAGAAAGAGGCTTCAAGCATCTTGCTATGTGTACGAAAAAAATAAGAAAACAAAAAAGGAGGCAAAAAAGGATGATGAAGAACTACCACAATTCAAGCTTATCTCTTCCGAGGAGGTATGCAATTACTGCAGTTCAAGCTGCTGCTTTTTTCTATTTTCTGCATTGCAGAAACAGAAACTGCAATGCAGTTTCCGTTTCCTGCAATGCAGTGTGTTATCTGCTTTACAGAAATGGAAACTGCATTGCAGTTTCTGTTTTATCGAATGAAGTTTCTAATTAGTTTCCTTTCAATCTGCAGTTAACACAAGAGGCATCTCAGCCCGATGCCACAAATCCAATTCCTAACCCCCCTAAAGGAACGAGCCTTCATGATTCAATACCTGTGGATCTACAACAATCAAGTGATGAAGATGAAGGACAAAAAAAGCAAACAAAGAAAAAACTAGGATGGGGTTCAGAAAAAGGTGTGGCAGAAAATTCCAAAGCCGGAC
>NC_034016.1:5994808-6117570 GCF_000346465.2 Prunus persica | reverse complement strand
TGTTTAAACAGACAATGCACTGCAGTTTTCGAAAAAATATATACTAACAAATTGCCATTCTGTGATATCAGGCTTACATGCAAAGCTTCCTAGAGCCATCTTGGCACAGGTTCTTGTATGAACCCTTACTTGAAAAACTCGGGAAATGCAATGTTCTTTTCTTCCCAATTATTTCACAAGAAGAGTTCCACTTCACACTTCTCACATTTCACAAAAATGAACGAAAGTGGAGACACTACAATCCACTTAGATCGTTGGGACGTAGAAAAGAAGAAAGGTGCATTGACATTGCTCGAAACTTTGTAAGTGGAATGAAACTGTCTTAATTTCTCAGCACAAACACAAACAGAAACTGCATTGCAGTTTCTGTATTATACATACTGCCTAATTTCAGACCAAAACTATAATATGCAATGCATTGATTACCATTTCTTTTTCTCTTTTTTTCTTCTTCTTTAAACAGGTTAATATTGTTGAAGGGTGGCTAGAATATATAAGACCTCAAGCACGAGTGTTCATAGAAACAAAAAAAAAACCAACACTTGTGAAGCAAAAAGAAGGGCCCCCAACACTTGTACAAAAAGATTTGACTCCAAATGAAGAACTCACTCTCAAATGGATTATGCAAAATCCATTGCAGTTTCCATTTGAGGATGACATGGAATGTGCTCAACAAAGTGCATCTTCGTAAGAATTGTGTCTACTCAACTATTCATTACAGTTTGAAATCATTCAAAAGCAAAAAAAACTAATCTCGTATTTCATTTGCAGATTGGATTGCGGCATGTTCGTCATGTTCTATATGGATAAAATAGCACAAGGACAGCCCATTCCAAAAAGCGTGGACAAGAAATTCATGAATGAATATCGAGCACAATATGTCACAAAACTCCTACACCACAAAAACTGTGTAATTAATCGTCTCTAGTGATTTGCCTTTCGTTAACTCAAGACAATATGTATCTTAATTCTTGTGGATGTTTGTAAATATTTCTAGTTATGGTATATGAGAACATATTTCCTATACATATATAAACTGTAATATAATCTTGGAACAGGATGCAACAAAACCAAAAGGAAACAAACAAACTGCAATGCAGTTTCTGCAACAAAATCTGAAATAAACAGAAACTGCATTGCAGTTTCTGCAACAAAATCTGCTCAAAATCTGAAAACAAGCATTGAATGGCAGTCGAAAACGAATATCCACTCATTAAACAATTGTATAATTTTCATTAACTTCAAAAAAGAATCACAATATCCAAAAATGTGAAAAGAACCCAAAAGCCAAAGCCATAATCAAAGTACTAAAACTTTGTTCAAAACACATTTAAGTAGGTCAGCATTGAAATGTAGTTTCTGCTCATAATCTGCAACAAAATCTGCTCAAAATCTGAAATAAACAGAAATCTGAAATAAACAGAAACTGCAATGCAGTTTCTGCAACAAAATCTGAAATAAACAGAAACTGCATTGCAGTTTCTGCAACAAAATCTGCTCAAAATCTGAAAACAAGCATTGAATGGCAGTCGAAAACGAATATCCACTCATTAAACAATTGTATAATTTTCATTAACTTCAAAAAAGAATCACAATATCCAATTAGACGCTGTGTAGCCAATTACAAGCAACTAAAACTGCAATACAGTTTTTGCAAAAAGTGCAACGCAGAAACTGACTATATATTCGCTAAACCATATCTAAAATAAAAAATTGTCAAATGAGAAGGAGTGTTCATATAATAGCCTTGCAAGTCTTCCTATTGTGCCCAGCAACACTGCACCGACTGCATTTCAATGGCCTTTTAAATTCACCAAAAACTTTGATCCTCTTTGTTGGTGGTCTTCCGGCTGGCCTCTTTGTAATTGGCGGAAGCACAACTCCAGCGGCAGAACCATTGCTGCCCAATCCTTTCCCAATATCTGGAATAGGAAAAATAGGACTCTCATAGGCTTTTCGAAAGAAGTCGGTTTTGTAGTAACACTCCACGTAATCATAAACTGAATCTCTCTTTGCTAGGATTGCAGCCACCGCATGTGTGCAAGGAAAACCGTCAATTTGCCAAAGACGGCAAGAACAAGTCCTTTGCTCGAGATCAACCATAACAGAATAATCAGCAAATACTTCAAAAACAGTGCTATTAGAACGACGAACTGCCCAAGTCCTACCGGCCTCCGCATTTTCACAGAGTCTAGTCTCCATCTCCGGACACAAAACTGTTGTCCACTTCTCCGCTTCAATTCTTCGTTGAGAATTCAATACCATCAATTTCTGTCGAATCCCTTCTATCAAAGGTAGCACCGGCAAATCTCGAAACACACCAACCCAATTATTAAAGGACTCCGCTAAACTGTTTGCCATCTCCCCGTAACGCATTCCTTTGAAAAATGCGTTGGCATAGTGATCTCTAGACAAATCAGATATAAATGTCTTCACTTTCGAACTCCCAACAATCACCAACTCCTCCATTGCTACCTTAAACTCTTCCTCCGTAACAGCATATGCGCATCTACTAAATAAATTGATAACACGGTCTTGGAGCAGTTTCCCATAACCTGACTTCGGGTACTTTGATATCAAATTCTGTTTGAGGTGATAATAACAGTAAGAATGAGGCCATCCGGGAAACACAAACCCCATTGCATTTAACAAACCTTGATTGCGGTCCGAGAAAAAGGTCACCACTCTCCCCATCGGTAGCAATATAGAAGCCAAATGTTGAAGAAACCAAGTCCAATTCTCCTCTGTCTCAGAATCAACAACTCCAAAAGCTAGAGGATAAAACCCTGCAAAACAAAACCAAAAGCACAAGTATAAGCAAAAAAGGGAAACTGCAGTGCAGTTTATGAAAACAAATCTGCTCAAAAAAGGGAAACTGCAATGCAGTTTCTGCTAAAAATTGCAACAAATGAAAATCTGCAATACATTACAGTAACCATACCTTGATTTCCATTCTTTCCCGAAGCACACAGAAGCTGCCCCTTGTACTTGCTCTTCAAAAACGTAGCATCAATGAACAACAAGGGTATGCAATATTGAAATCCAGCAATGCAACCGCCAAAAGACACAAAAAACCGTCGAAAGCGATTAATTCCAGCTTCACAATCAAGAGTGCAGAGAGAACCAGTGTTAGTTTCCTTTACCGCGTCCACATACCACACTAACTCGTTGAAGGACTTCGACTCATCACCGTGAACGTCCAATTTAGCTAACTCTTTGCCAAACCATGCGTGGTAGTATGAAATGTCTATACCATAATAATCTTTGAACTCGTGTATAATCTCAACTGGCTTCAGCTCTGGTTTTGCACGAATTCTGTCCACAATGAGGGAGGACACCACACGAGACCTCATCATCTTACTCTTTGATTCCCGTATCCGACCCGCACATGTATGAACATTATTTAACGTCCGAATTACAAAACTTCCAGTAGCTTCACAACGAGAAGCATAAACACGCCAGCTGCAACCCTCCAATTTCTTATTCGAACAAACAGCAACCACCCGCTTCTTGTCATTGCCGGCATATTCAAAATTAAATCCTACTTCAAGAGCGTACTTGCACAATTTCAACCGGAACTCCTCTGCACCACCGTCAAACTTCTGCCCCACATGATGTATGTATGTCTCCCACTCATTCGACAACAAAGGCTTAGCACTTGCTCTCTTCGACCTGCCCAAAAACTCGTTTCTGTCTTCGACAGTACTAGAACACGACGACTCGCCCTTTTCACATGCTATCAACTCCTTATTTACACAAAAATCACCACTATATTCACTGCTCCCGCATAAATCCTTCACTAAAATATCAACAGTCTTCTCATTTGATATCAACAAAAATGTCCTCATCAAGTCCAAATCGCTATCCGTTTCTAGAAAACAACTCGGATAACTGGGCACCGAATACCGTAATGTGAAACAACCCAACTGCAAACCCCTAAACCTCAGACACAATGTCTTCAAAATATCAACCATGGATGACTCTGATGAAACTGAAAACATGATGGTTTCCGACTTATATGTGCACTTGGCAATGACACACACCTCCATTAGCCTTGAAAATGCAAACAAAACAACAAACAAAAACAGAATATCAAAACACGTTTGACTTCATGAGCAGTTATAACATTCCCATAAACCCTAGCAAAAAGCACTCTGAAATTGAATTATGGAACCAGAAACTGCATTGCAGTTTCTGGTTCAAAATTTGCTACAAACAACCAGAAATCAAAATGCAAAGACAGTACTGAATATCAAAACACGTTTGACTTCATGAGCAGTTATAATATTCCCATAAACCCTAGCAAAAAGCACTCTGAAATTGAATTATGGAACCAGAAACTGCATTGCAGTTTCTGGTTCAAAATTTAGTACAAACAACCAGAAATTTTGAATCCAATGATTTTGAATGGTTAATCCCTATAAACGAAGCAAAACCTAAACGAAGAGTAGTTTTGAATCCAACGATTCATCCATTTTTCCAAAAACTGCATTGCATAAAGAACAACAGCAAAAATGTGTAATCCCTAAAATCGAAGACAAATCTGTGTTAGAGGGTCATTTTCTTACTGTTTTTTTCCCAAGAGAGTGAAAATCGCTTCGATAGTCGTCAGTGGTTGTCGTTGTTGGTGGTGGTTTCTGCTCGTCGTTGCTGATCGTCGTCGTTGCTGCTCGTCGTTGCTGCTCGTCGTCGAACGAAATTTGCCTGCCAAACGAACGAAATCTGCTGCCAAACAACTGAGCTCGAAGACGAAACAGAGAAGAACACGAAGCTGCTGCCAAACGAACGAGAACGAAAACGAAACAGAGAAGTCGCGCCTTGTTTAAACATTCAGGGGCAAAAGCATCATTTACTGTATAGGTTTACAAATGGGCCAACGAATCTGGGCCTCTCTTTGGGCTAATCCAAAATAGTAATTTTTTCCTAGGTATTAAAACTAAAACCAAAATATCCAATATCTTACAAACTAATTAATAAAGTTAATTATGTCTAAAACCTAATTTTTCTTTTATTTTTTACGTCTTCATTTATAGATCATCCTTACAAAAAATTAGACAAATCGGAAACCGTTTCGACATCCAATTGTATCTTACAAAATCAATGAACACAGTGCTTCAAGAAAATGCTAAAATTTCAATAACTTAATTGAGTGGTCAAATGATATCGGATTCAAGTGATTTTTTGTAGAGATGATCTTTAAATGAGTATCTACAAAATAGACGGTTTGGATTAGTGAAATACACTCTGGAATAGGGCCTACAAGGGGTGTCCCTCAAATACTTATTTGAGGGATCCCTCAATGGAAGCTCTCTGTATATATATATATATATATATATATATATACAGTCCCCTTCTATTGAGGGATTCCTCAAATAAAATTATTTGAGGGACGCCCTTTAGGGTACCCTACAATTCTTTTCCCAATAATCCAAACCATCTATTTTTTAGGTATTCATTCATAGATCATCCTTACAAAAAATTAGACAAATCGGAAACCGTTTCAACATCCAATTGTGTCTTACAAAATCAATGAACACGGTGCTTTAAGAAAGTACTAAAATTTCAATAACTCAATTGAGTGGTCACATGATATCGGATTCAAGTGATTTTTTGTAGAGATGATCTTTGAATGAGAATCTACAAAATAGACGGTTTGGCTTAGTGAAATACAATCCGGAGTGGGGCCTACAAGGGGTGTCCCTCAAATAATTATTTGAGGGATCCCTCAATGGAAGCTCTCTGTATATATATATAACAAATAGCACTTATAACATGCTATGTTTCCTTTCATAGCGTTTTTGAAAAGTTGTCCATTTGAAAATGCTGTACATTACTACAATAATCCTCCTATCCCCTAATCCATGCTATTTTTTGAACTTGGTAGATCTCTTACAATGGTTTAATTGTGGTACATGGTAACATATCCATATTATCTCATGAAACTAGAATCTGTCTACCAGAATATTCATAGGATTTAAATAGCAGTCAAATAGAAACGTATATGAAAGAATACAAATTTACACAACCATAAAAGGAAAACTTAAGTAAACATAACAATTTGTCTTTCCTAACATTTTTTTTGCAGGGCAGCGGCTATAAGCTACTGTCCAGCGACCCAAAAATACGGGGAATTGAAGGATAGAGCAACATAATAAAAGTTGGAATGAAGATAATTGAGTTCTAGGGCAAAAATCCCAATAGAAACTCTATACACTAAAAGTTTGAAATCATATTCATCAACAAAACTGAATACAAGAGTCTCATAATAGTCTATTTATACTAAGTACAGAAAACCCAATAGAAACTCTATTGATGTTCTTTTTGGGAGGATCAACTTAGATAGAGGTGGAATGGTGGATGATGGGTGAAGGTGAGGACCTTCAGCATGTGTGTGAATATTTAGACAAGCGATAAATATACAGAAGACGAGATATACGTGGTTCACCCTTAATGAATGGGCTACGTCCACGGAGAAGTATGTTCTCATTATAATAATGTTTGATTACATTTGTACATGGGTTGGACCCAAATATAAAGATAACAAGGGGGAAGCCCATAATTAAAGATAAAGCCCAGCCCATCGATCTAGAAGAGAGAGTCCATTTCTCAGGGGAGAGTAGTCTTCTTTTATAGGCGAGGGGGAGTCTTCATCTCTTGTAGTTTTCCGATATGGGACTCATCTTGCTTTGCTTAGAGTTGTAACTTGTGGTAATGCTTCTTTGGCTAAGGTAATGACCTCTCAAAGCATGGCACGTGGATGATCTAGCCTAGCTAGTTGCTCGATCAGTTACGGTACCAACAAACTCTATAGACTAAAAGTTTGAAATTATATGCATCAACGAAATTGAATGCAAGAGTCTCCTAATTGTTGAAAATTGGCTCAAATGTAGAAGAATTTTGGAGTTGCCCATGTGAGTCAAAGTTGGCTTGCTATCTTTGTCAAAATGGATGGATTGTTGGTAGCCATCCATTGTTGAGTTTGGTAGCCAACACATGAATAGTTTGAGTTTTCATTCACACTTATCTTTGGCTATAAATTGGAAGCAAGTGGTTTCATTTGCAGCATCCCACCAAGTGTGAAAAGAAGAGAAAAATAGCAAGAAAGGCATCTTGCCAAAGAGAGAAACAATTCTCTCTAATTGTTCTTTGCTTTGTATCATTGTTTTCTTTTCAATTGTTGTGAGAGTGACTTGGGTGTATTTGGGGTTTGGGGTTTTCTTGAATGATAAACACTACTGCATTCTCTCATTTGTTTATAGTGGATTACTCCGTCGTCTTCAAACTGGACGTAGGTATTGCCGAACCAGTATAAATCTTGGTATTCTTGTTGGTGTTGTTGGTTATTTTCACTCACAGTTGGTTGACCCTTCCGCACAACAAGTGGTATCAGAGCACAAGTTTTTTCGATTGGGGTTTTGTAGAAGTAAAAATTTGGTAGAGCTACAGTGGCGTGAATAGTGCTATGATACAGTGGTGTGAATAGTGCTGTGCAACAGTGTCGTGAATAGTGTCGGCGCTACAGTCTGTGAACAGTACCGTATTTGTTGATGGCTGGAGATAAAGATGAACATGTTAAGGAGAAGGAGTCGGCATCGTCTTCTTCGGCACCTACATCCAATAGACATCTAATTGCTACTATAAGGTTAGAGGTTGATAAATTCAATGACTCTAATAATTTTGGTATGTGGCAATGTGAAGTTATGGATGTGTTGTATCAACAAGAGTTGAATATGGTTTTGGAGGACAAACCCGAAGATATTGATGACAAGCAATGGACACAAATTAATCTTCATGCTTGTGCCTCTATTCAATCGTTCCTTGTTAAGGAGTTGACATACCTATATATGAAGGAAACTTCTGCTAAGAAGTTTTGGATGAAATTGGAGGAGAAGTATATGACCAAGAGCGCAGAAAATCGGCTCTTCTTAAAGAAGCGACTCTTCTGATTTCAATATCGTCCAGGTATTTCTATGCACGAACATCTCAATGATTAGAATAAAATACTTGCTGATTTAGCAAACCTTGATGTGGAAATTCCTAACGAGGATAAGACACTATGTTTGTTAAATTCATTGCCTGATGATTATGATCATTTGACAACTACTTTGTTGTATGGAAAATCCGAGGTGAAACTTAATGAGGTGTCTACAGCATTAGTGAATCATGAGTGTCGTAAGAAGGAACAGTTGACTCACAATTCACAAACCGAGGCACTCGTTGCAAGGGGTTGAACAGAGGAAAGAAAATCTGGGAAGCGGGGAAAATCTCGTTCAAAGTTGAGAGGGAAATTTCTTGCTAAAGACAAATGCACCTTTTGTCGCCAAAAGGGTCATTGGAAGAAAGACTGCCCCAAATTGAAGAACAAAGAGAAGGAGAAAGCGCGTTTTGAAGAAAATATTGTAAAATCTGGAGATGATGATTTCGAGTTTGCTTTGGCTAGTTCATTTGCTGATGGTCACTCAAAGGAGTGGATTTTGGATTCAGGTTGCACCTATCATATGTGTCCCATTCGGGAATGATTTTCTTGCTTTCAAGAGCTAGATGGTGGAGTTATTTTGATGGGCAATAATAATGTCTGCAAAACACAAGGGATAAGCAAAATCAGTTTGAATATGCATGATGGAACAATAAGAGAATTGAGTGATGTTCGGTATGTACCGAATATGAAGAAGAATCTCATCTCATTAGGCGCTTTGGAATCCAAGGGTCTCAAGATAAACATGGAAGGTGGAGATCTTAAAGCTGTGTACGGGGCATTGGTGGTGATGAAAGGTACAAGACAAAATAACTTGTATTTCTTACAGGGGAGTATAGTCATTGGTGGAGCAGCTGTCACGGAAGCTGCTGACGCAGATAGCACAAACACTACTAGGCATTCAAATTGGAATTCTGTGAACATTGTGTGCTTGAATGCATCTTGGGGAGGTAGCCATTATTTTCTCCTTTGTTGATGACTTCTCTAGAAGAATATGGGTGTACACCATGAAGCATAAAGATGAAGTCTTGAAGATATTCCTGAAGTAGAAAAAGATGATTGAAACGCAAAGCAGTCGAAAGATCAAGACTCTCAGAGCAGACAATGGGGGTGAATATAAGTCTGATCTTTTCTTGAAAGTTTGTCAAGATGAGGATATTGTGAGGCATTTCACGGTTAGGGAGACACCGCAACAGAATGGGGTGGCGGAGCACATGAACCGTACTTTGCTTGAGAAAGTCCGATGTATATTGTCTAATGCTGGTTTAGGCAAGGCATTTTGGGCTGAGGCAATTACTTATGCAAGCCATCTCATTAATCGGTTGCCAGCTGCTGTGAACGAGGGCAAAACGCCTATGAAAGTATGGTCTGGTAAACCTTGTACTGATTACAAGTATTTACACATATTTAGTTGTCCTGCTTACTATCATGTCAGGGAAAGCAAGTTGGATCCAAGAGCAAAGAAAGCTCTATTTATGGGCTTTAGCAGTGACATGAAGGGATACCGACTCTAGTGTCCAGATGAGAAGAAATTGGTTGTAAGCAGAGATGTGACTTTTGATGCGGCTGCTATGGTAAATCAAAACAAGCATGAAGATGAAACTAAAGCGACCAAGACCATGAGTAGTTCAAAGCAGGTGGAGTTACTGAAGACTCCAGTTGTTCCAGTAAGGTTTGATGTTACATATAATAGTCCTACAGTTGATTCTGATGATGAGGACGAGGATGATAAAGAGGAGGCACCTACCCAAGAGCCTCCACAGCAACATGATTCTATTGCAACCAGAAGATCAAGAAGGGAAATTCGAAAGCCTGCTCAGTTTACTAATATTATGGCATATGCACTTTCCGTTATTGAAGATGATATTCCATCCGCCTATAAAGACGCTGTCAGAAGTTCAGAGAGCGTATAGTGAAAGAAATCTATGGATGAGGAGATGAAATCTCGTCATAAAAATGAGACTTGGAAGCTGGTTCAGTTATCAAAGGGGAAGAAAATAATTGGGTGTCAATGGGTGTATGCCAAGAAGATGGAATCTTTGGGAAAAGACAATGTAAGATTCAAAGCCAGATTGTTAGCCAAAGGTTATGCTCAGAAAGAAGGCATTGACTACAACGAGGTATTTTCTCCTGTAGTAAAACATTCTTCTATTCGTATTTTGTTGGCTTTGATTGCTCAGTTTAACCTTGAGTTAGCTCAACTTGATGTCAAAACGGCGTTCTTACATGGTGATTTGGAGGAAGAGATTTATATGTCTCAACCAAAAGGTTTTAAGGTTGTTGGAAAGGAAAATTGGGTTTGCAAATTGCAAAAATCATTGTATGGCTTGAAGCAATCTCCAAGACAATGGTACAAGTTATTTGATAGGTTTATGATCGAGCATAAGTACAGAAGAAGTCATTATGACCATTGTGTATACTTCCACAAGCTACAAGATGGAACCTTCATTTATCTGCTTTTATATGTTGACGATATGCTTATAGCATGTAAAAGCAAAGTGGAGATTGAAAGGTTGAAGACTTAACTGAGTAATGAATTTGAGATGAAGGACTTGGGAGAAGCTCGGAAGATATTGGGTATGGAAATTGAAAGAGACAGAGCAAAGGGCAAGATTAGTCTGTGTCATAAGCAGTATTTGAAGAAGGTACTACAACGTTTCAAGATGAATGAAAATTCAAAACCGGTTAGTACACCTCTTGCCCTTCATTTCAAACTTTGTGCTTCTATGTCTCCTAATACTAATGAGGAGAGTCATTACATGGCTCAAATTCCATATGCAAGTGTTGTTTATAGTCTGATGTATGCTATGGTGTGTACTAGGCCTGATATTTCACAAATTGTTAGTATTGTCTGTAGATATATGCATAATCTAGGAAAAGGGGATTGGCAAGCTGTGAAATGGATTCTACGGTATATTCTTGGTACGGTGGTTGTTGGTTTATTGTTTCAGCAGGATAAAGTTACTGGTCAATGTGTTGTTGGATATGTAGATTCTGATTACGCAGGTGATTTGGACAAGCGTAGGTCCACCATAGGTTTTGTATTCACTCTTGCTAGAGGTCCAGTGAGTTGGAGGTCGATTCTGCAATCTACAGTTGCTTTGTGGACTATTGAGGCAGAATACATGGTAGTAACAGAAGCTATAAAGGAAGCCATCTGGCTTCAAGGGTTGCTTGATGACTTAGGAGTTCAACAGGACCATGTGGATGTTCATTGCGACAGTCAGAATGCTATTTATTTAGCAAAGAATCAAGTTCATCATGCACGTACGAAACACATTGACGTGAGGTTCTATTTTGTTCGTGAGATCATTGATGAAGGAGATATTCTTCTTGAGAAGATTGGAACCGCTAACAATCCTGCTGATATGTTGACAAAGCCACTTTCGTTGTCCAAGTTTAAGCATTGCTTAGACTTACTTGGAATAAGTAAAATTTGTTGATTGCCCCTTGAGGGATTGGGAGACGACCATTGGGAGTGTTACTATGATAATTTGTTACATTTTGATCCAAGGTGGAGATTGTTGAAAATTGGCTCAAATGTAGAAGAATTTTGGAGTTGCCCATGTGAGTCAATGTTGGCTTGCTATCTTTGTCAAAATGGGTGGATTGTTTGGTAGCCATCCATTGTTGAGTTTAGTAGCCAACATATGAATAGTTTGAGTTTGCATTCACACTCTTGCATCTTTGGCTATAAATTGGAAGCAAATGGTTTCATTTGAAGCATCTCACCAAGTGTGAGAAGAAGAGAAAAATAGCAAGAAAGGCACCTTGCCAAAGAGAGAAACAATTCTCTCTAATTGTTCTTTGCTTTGTATCATTGTTCTGTTTTCAATTGTTGTGAGAGTGTGACTTGGGTGTATTTGGGGTTTTGGGTTTTCTTGAGCAATAAACACTATTGTATTCTCTCATTTGTTTATAGCGGATTACTCTGTCGTCTCCAAACTGGATGTAGGCATTGCCGAACCAGTATAAATCTTGGTGTTCTTGTTGGTGTTGTTTTGTTCTTTTTTATCTCTTGGCCGTTGTTGCTGCTGTTGGTTATTTTCCCTCATAGTTGGCATTGCAAAGAACAACTAGAGAGAATTGTTTCTCTCTTTGGCAAGATGTCTTTCTTGCTATTTTTCTCTTCTTCTCACACTAGGTGGGATGCTTCAAATGAAACCATTTGCTTCCAATTTATAGCCAAAGATGCAAGAGTGTGAATGCAAACTCAAACTATTCATACATTGGCTACCAAACTCAACAATGGATGGCTACCAAACAATCCACCCATTTTGACAAAGATAGCAAGCCAACATTGACTCACATGGGCAACTCCAAAATTCTTCTACATTTGAGCAAATTTTCAACAATCTCCACCTTGGCTCAAAATGTAACAAACTCTCATAGTAACATTCCCAATGGTTGTCTCCCAATCCCTCAAGGGGCAATCAACAAATTTTACTTATTCGCTTAAACTTGGACACCGAAATTGGCTTTAAGAGGTGTATTAGGAGGCATAGAATTACTAAGTTTGAAATGAGGGGCAATATGTGTACTAACCGATTTTGAATTTTCATTCATCTCGAAACGTTGTAGTACCTTCTTCAAATACTGCTTCTGACGCAGACAAATCTTGCCTTCACTCTATCTTTTTTAATTTCCATACCCAGTATCTTTCGAGCTTCTCCCAAGTCCTTCATATCAAATTCATTACTCAGTTGAGTCTTCAACTTTTTAATCTCCACTTTGCTTTTACATGTTACAAGCATATCATCAACATATAAAAGTAGATAAATGAAGGTTCCATTTTATAGCTTGCGAAAGTATACACAATGGTCATAATGACTTCTTGTGTACTTATGTCTGATCATAAACCTATCAAACCGCTTGTACCATTGTCTTGGAGACTACTTGGGTAGGTGCCTCCTCATCATCATCCTCGTCCTCATCATCAGAAGCAACTGTAGGACTAGTATCTATAACATCAGATCTTATTGGAACAACTGGAGTCTTCAGTAACTCCACCTTCTTTGAACTACTTATGGTCTTGGTCGCTTCAGTTTCACCTTCATGCTTGTTCTGATTTACCATAGCAGCCTCATCAAAAGTCACATATCTGCTTACAACAAATTTCTTCCCATCTGGACACCAGAATCGGTATCTCTTCAAGCTAGTGCTAATGCCCATAAATAGAGCTTTCTTTGCTCTTGGATCCAACTTGATAGTAAGCAGGACAACCAAATATGTGTAAATACTTGTAATCTATACAAGATTTACTAGACCACACCTCCATGGGAGTTTTGCCCTCGTCCGCAGCAACTAGCAACCGATTAATGAGATGGCTTGCATAAATAATTGCCTCAGCCCAAAACGCCTTTCCTAAACCAGCATTAGACAACACACACTAGACTTTCTCAAGCAAAGTACGGTTCATTTGCTCTGCCACCCCATTCTGTTGCGGTGTCTCCCTAACCATGAAGTACATCACAATACCCGCATCTTGACAAACTTTTAAGAAAGGATCAGACTTATATTCACCCCCATTGTCTGATTTGAGAGTCTTGATCTTTCGATCGCTTTGCGTTTCAATAATCTTTTTACACTTCAGGAATATCTTCAAGACTTCATCTTTACGCTTCATGGTGTACACCCATATTCTTTTAGACAAGTAATCAACAAAGGAGATAAAATAATGGCTACCTCCCCGAGATGCATTCCAACACAATGTTCATAGAATTCCAATTTGCATGCCTTCGAACCTTTCAATAAGCCTTGCTTCACCAATCCTTGCAACGCCTTTTCACCAACATGCCTAAGACGCATATGCCATAACCTCGTAGTGTTTGTGCTATCTGCGTTAGCAGCTTTTGATAGGACTCGACCCAAATTTCACTTTGAAATCTGAGCCGAACCCTATGCGTGTTCGACACTTGACGGGTGCCAGGCACACTTAACTAAATTGCCCTTCTAACAAAACCAAACTTAATCTCAAGTTTGACTTCTGTCGAAAATTCGGCAGTCTCCCTTGTAAATAGTCGTTTCTCAAAATTCTTCCACCTGTACAAAATGCAATTATAATCCCAAATGTTCAGCATGCATCAAGTTTACATTCAAGCAATCCAACAATGGAACTATATGGCCTCAGACCTTACATAAATCTTAGGGCAATTTCAGAGCGATACTAATTAGTTTAAAGGAAAGGAAATCCTACATAATGGAAATGATGAGTGAAGAGTGGTGACTGCCCTGTGGTGGCGCTCTAGTACACGATTACTGCCTGGGGACGCAAAACATTTAAAAGTATGAGTGGACAAAAATAAAGTTTTAGAAAATAGAATATGAACATACTAACTCCCTGTTAAAACATTTAGAAAACTCAATTAAATTCCTATATTGGTTAACCCGGTACCCCGTGGGGTACATGACCTCCGATTACCAATCCAAGAGTTCCTATAGGTTCAACACACTTTACTAAACATGCTCTACAAGTTTGGTCCAAATCGAACGGTCGGATTGCTCGCAATCGTACGATCAAACGGTTATTGTTTATCTAAACTTTGAATTATTGAATCGGAGTATCCGGGACTCCGATTCTCGATCCATGAATTACTACACAATCCTAGAGGTGTCTAGATTAATATATTTGAAAATGAAGTCAATCCAATGGTCCGAACATATCGAACCCGAATATCGCCTAATATGCGATATCCGATCGATGACCAAACGATAACCAAATTGAAATATGAGCATACCGTTGTGCTCGGGAAGACGTGGGGAACATTCTAGGACAAAGATCCAACATTGACACCTTGGCGACACGCCGCCACCGAGTGTATTGAGTAATTTTTCGACGATCGGAAAACTCCAAACTGCCAGCCAATAATCATACCTACGGATTAAGCACATCAAGGGAAGTAAATTTATACCTTGGCTCGACTATCAATTCCACCTTTAAAGCCCTCGAACGAGGCTTTTTGTCTCTCAAAAACTTAGAAAATTTTTGTTTCAAAATCAAAAAAATTGGAATGAATTCACATTGGGTTTTCGAGAGATAACACAAAGGGAAGGTAAGAGAGTATTTTGGGTGTAATTACCTAAATTGTGGCGGCCGAAATTGGCCGAAAAAGACCATGAACAGCCACTGTTTGAAGCTGCCCTATTTTGGGCTGAGTTTAGCTTGAATTTTGGCTTAATTTTTCTTAGATTTGGGGCTGAAAAGTGGTATAGATGTGTAGAGAGAAGAGAGAGAAAAAGAATGGATCCAACATTGTGGACAGGGACAGCTGTACGTGGCCGGAATCGTGGTCGGAAGCCACGGAGGTCTTGGCTGTTTCTGAACAAAGGAGAGAGAAATCTAGTGTTGCGTGAGAGGAGAGAGATATCTGGTTTTTAAAAACTGACTTTGCAAAAATTACGATTGTGCCACTTGACTTCTTTTGATCGTAACTTCTTCGTTACAACTTCGATTTGAGCCTACTACGTGTCTACAGACTCATCTCGACGTGCTCTACGTAACGGTACAACTAGAATTCCCAAATTCCTTTCCAAAAAAGTCAATTTTTAACCCAATAAAATATTCCCGTGATAAAATTATCTTTTACTTGAATAAATTAATAATTGAAAATTTATTTAGGATCGGATTATTACAGTCTACCCCCCTTATAAAAATTTTGTCTTCGAAATTTCATACCTATCACTCGTAGAGGTAAGGGTATTGATCCCACATTTGATCCTCGGGTTCCTAAGTAGCCTCTTCCACAGTATAACTCCTCCACAGACTTTCACAAGTAGGATCTCTCTAGAACGTAGCACATGCGTCTTCCAATCCAAAATCTGAACAAGTTGCTCCACATAACCCAAATCATCCTTCAATTCTATTAGTTGCTCCTCTAGAACATGAGAAGGATCAGAAATATACTTTTGGAGCATGGAGACATGAAATACATCATGTAGCCGAGCAAGTTCCGATGGCAAAGCAAGTCGGTAAGCTACTGGGCCAACACGCTCCAAAATCTCCTACGACCCAATGTAACGAGGGTTTAATTTTCCTCGCTTCCCAAATCTCACCACACATTTCCAAGGCGATAACTTTAAGAACACCTAGTGACCAACTTCAAACTGAAGATCTTTTCTTCTATTGTCGGCATAACTCTTTTGTCGATCTTAGGTCGCCTTAAGTCTTTCTCTTATCAGTTCCACTCGTTTCTTCGTCGCCTCAATATCCTCAGATACTTCTAATTTGCTCACCTACTTCATCCTAATACAATGAAGTCCTACACTGTTTTCCATACAAGGCATCATATGGTGACATTCCAATACTTGCTTGGTAATTGTTATTATACGCAAACTCCATGAGCGATAGTTTATCATCCCAGTCTCCCCAAAACTGTAATGCACAAGCTCTTAGCATATCATCCAAAGTTTGAATCGTTCTTTCCGACTCTCTATCAGTCTGAGGATGAAATTCGGTACTGAACTGCAATTGGGTCCCAAAAGCTTCCTGCAACTTTGTCCAAAAACGGGACGTGAACCGAGGATCTCTGTCTGACACAATAGATACTGTACCCCATGTAATCTTACAATTTCATCAATAAAGATTTTGGCCAATTTATTCAAAGTATAAGTCGCTTTTAGCGGCAGAAAATGAGCAGACTTGGTGAGTCAATCCACTATTACCCAAACTCTATCATGTTTATTCCTTGTGCGAGGAAGCTTGAACACAAAGTCCATAGTAATGTGCTCCCACTTCCACTCAGGGATCAGAAGTGGTTGCAGCAATCCCAATGGTTTATGTTGTTCTACTTTGACTTGCTGACAAATCAAACACTTGCTGATGTACTCTGCTATTTCCTTCTTCAAGAAAGGCTACCAATAATACTCCCTCAGAGTACGATACATATTTGTGCTGCCAGGATGCATAGCGAAGGCCGAACAGTAGGCCTCCTCTAGAATTTCCCATTTTAGTGTTTCATCCCTAGGAACATACAATCTTGTTCCTACCATCAAAACTTCATCACTCCTCACCGAATAATCTGTTCTCGTACCATTCTCTGCTTTCAATCTTAACGTGCAGATTAACGGATCCTGTAACTGAGCCTCGATAATTCGTTCCACTAACACCAGTCTTACGTAGAGAGTAGCAAGCAAAGCTCCTTGATCATCCAAACTTAACCCAACTCTCAACTTCCTTAACTCAACCAATAATGGAAGATACTTCCCTCGAAGATGTGCCAAAGATCCAGATGACTTCCTGCTAAGAGCATCAGCCACAACATTAGCTCTATAATGATGATGTTCAATGGTGCAGTCATAGTCCCTTATCAATTCTAACCACCTCCTCTGCCTCAAGTTCATTTCCTTATGGGTGAACAAGTACTTAAACTCTTATGATCCGTGAAAATTTGGCACGCTTTCCTGTAGAGATAATGTCGCCAACTCTTTAGAGCAAACACCACTACAATAAGTTCCAAGTCATGGGTAGGATAACTCAACTTATGCTTCTTGAGTTGCTTAGAAGCATAAGTGATTACTTTACCATGTTGCATCAACACACAACCTAACTCATATCGTGATGCATCACTGTAGATAACAAAGTTTCCACTATCATCAGGGGTTGTCAATACTGGAGCAGTTGTCAACCTGGTTTTGAGTTCATTGAAGTTTTCTTCACACTCATCTGTCCATTCAAACTTAACTCATTTTCTTGTTAAACGAGTGAGAGGTGTTGCTATAGTAGAGGAACCCCCCACAAAGCGACGATAATACCCGACTAGCCTCAGAAAACTTCGTACATCAATGACATGCGTTGGTTGCGGCCAATTTACCATGGCTTCTACCTTTTGGGGATCCACATAGATACCTTTTGCAGAAATCACGTGCCCCAAGAAACTCTCTGTCCAACCAGAATTGACATTTGCTGAAGTTTGCAGACAACTGCCTCCTCCTTAAAGTTCTCAACACAATTTCCAAGTTATTCATATTGTCCTTTTAACTTTTAGAATACACAAGGATGTCGTCTATGAACACAATCATAAAGCGATCCAAGTAACGTCAGAACACTCTGTTCATGAGATCCATAAACGCCGTTGGCGCATTAGTCAACCCAAAAGGCATCACTAAAAACTCGTAATGACCGGAAAGCAGTCTTAGGCACGTCATCTTCCCTGATCCGCAACTGGTGATAGCCTGATCTCAAATCAATCTTAGAAAGCACTTTAGCACCCTTCAACTGATCGAACAAATCGTCAATGCGAGGCAACGAATACATATTCCGTACAGTGATCTTGTTCAACTGTCTACAGTCAATGCACAATCTCATGGTGCCATCTTTCTTCTTCACAAATAGAATTGGTGCACCCCAAGGAGAAAAAAATGGGTCGGATAAAACCCTTGTCCACCAACTCCTGCAACTGAGTTTTCAACTCTCTCAATTCGGCTGGTGCCATTCTATACAGCGCCTGAGAAATAGGATTCGTTCTTGGAACAAGTTCAATAGTAAATTCAATATCTCTTTCAGGAGGTAAACCAGGAAAATCTTCTAGAAACACATCAGGAAACTACCGTACCACCGGAATATCTTCCAACAGCAATCATTTATCTCGTGTGTCAATCACATGAGCCAAGTATCCCGAGCATCCATTTCTAAGTAACCGTCTGCAACTGTCTCCCCGAGCATCTAACTGTACCACCTCCATAACAGGGTCCAGAACTACCACTCTGATTAGATCCACCATTGAAACTGACTCCAACTTGAAAACCTCCATAACTAGGGATACTAGACGATCCGAAGCTGAAACTACCCCTCTTAGATGACCCTTGACTGGGACCACCCATATCATACTGATGCCAGCGGGAATCACCTAGTCCCTGCACCATCATCTGACTGCTCTCCAGACATCACTAGATCACCAAAGTTTACCAGATGTTGTCCCATCACAATACCACAGATGGATGCCTTCAAACCTCTAGTAAACAGCTGACATTTCTTCCTCTCGTTTGATACCAGTGGTGTGCAATACTTGGACAGCTCATTAAATTTCTTTTCATATTCAAGTACTGTCATACTGCCCTGTTCAAGATGAAGAAACTCCTCCATCTTCATATTTTGATACGCTAAAAGATAGAACTACTAATCAAATGCTGTTCGAAAAACTTGCCACATGATGGCCAATGGGTCTTGATACCATCTTCTTATTGATTCCCACTAGTACCTTGCATTTTTGGAAAGGCATCCTAAGGAACGTCTGTCACATCCATAATTCTTTTCATTTTCTCTATCCATTCTTCAGCCATGGCGGGGTCACCATCACCATTAAATTCCACTGCCCCTATCCTTCTAGCCTGGTCCGCATATGTCAAGGATGCATCTCTAGTATGCCCGATTCGAGACAAGGCTTATGTCAACAACTCTAGTGTCTGCTGAAAATCTGGGTCAACTAGTAAGGTGGGCATCACCAGTACTGCCCCTGTTGGATCTCCTACAAATGATTGCCCCTGCTTGACCTTGAATCGGATAATTCTCAGGCTCAAGAGGGGGATTCTGTCCTTGAAGTTGGGACGACTGACGAATCCCTCTACGAGTATCACCACGCTTAGGGCCTTGGTCATGTCACAAGAAACATGAATTCAACAAAACAGGAATGCACATAAGGTGTGTAGTCTACAGGAATTTAAACTTAGTGCTTTGATACTAAGTAGTCACATCCTAGGATCGACTCCGCCATAACACGATATTGTCTGCTTTGGATCCCCCCTCTCTGCCCTCACGGTTTTGTTTCTGGGAGCTCACGAGCAAATTTTCAGTAGGTCACTCATCGTGGGATTGCTCTACCCCCAACTCGCTTAACTTCAAAATTCCCATGACTCTGAAACCAATAAGCTCCCAAAAGGCCTCGTGCTAGATAGAGATGGGCATGTACATATAAGGCACATCAACCCCTGGGATGTTACAATTGTAATAACCCGATCGTAAATAAATTTTTAATTATTACTTTATTCAAGTAAAAGACAATTTTACTACGAGAATATTTTATTAGGTTAAAAGTTCACTTTTTTGGGGGAAGAAATTTGGGAATTTTAGTTGTACCGTTGCTTAGAGCACGCCGAAATGACTCCGTAGAAACGTAGTTGGCTCAAATCGGAGTTGTAATGAAGAAGTTACGATCAAAAGAAGTCTAGTGGCACAATCGTAATTTTTGCAAAGTCAGTTTTTAAAAACCATATATCTCTCTCTCCTCTCACGCAGCACCAGATTTCTCTCTCCTCTGTTTAGAAACAGCCACGACCTCAGTAGCTTATGGCAACGATCCTGGCCACGTCCGGACGTCCCCGGCCACAATTTTGGATCCATTCTCTTCGTCTCTCTCACCTCTATACATCTATACCAATTTCCAACCCCAAATCTAAAAAAAATTAAGCCAAAAACGGGCAACTTCAAACAGCGGTTGTTCGTGGTCTTTTCCGGCCGCCACAACTCAAGTAATTACACCTAAAATACTCTCCTACCTTCCCTTTCTATTATCCCTCGAAAACCCAACGTGAATCCATTCTAATTTCTTTGATTTTGAAACTAAAATTTTTTAGGTTTTTAATAGACAAAGCTTCGTTTGAGGGCTTTAAAGGTGAAATTGATCGTCGAGCCAAAGTATAAAGTTACTCCCCCTGATGTGCTTAATCCGTAGGTATGATTATTAGCTGGCGGTTTAGAGTTTTCTGATCGCAGAAAAATTACTCAATACACCCGTTGGCGGTGGCAGCGCGTTGCTGGGGTGTCAATGTTGGGTTTTTCTGTTAGAATGTTCCCCACGTCGTCCCAAGCACAGCGGTATGCTTGGATTTCAATTTGATTATCGTTTGGTCGTCGATCGAATATCGCATATTAGGCGTTATCTGAGTTTGAAATATTCAGACCGTTGGATAGACTTCATTTTCAAATATGTTAATCTAAACACCTCTAGGATCATGTATTCACAAATCGAGAATCGGAGTCCCGAATACTCCAATTCAATAATTCGAAGTTTAGATAAACAATAATCGTCCGATCGTACGATTGCAATCAATCCAACCGTTCGATTTGGACCGAATTTGCATAGCATGTTTAATAAAGTGTGTTGAACTTATATGAACTCTTGGATTGGTAATCAGAGGTCATGTACCCTACCAGGTACCTGGTTGACCAATATGAGAATTTAATTGAGTTTTCTAAATGTTTTAACAGTGGAGTTAGTATGTTCATAATCTATTTTCTAAAACTTCATTTTTGTCCACTCACACTTTTAAATATTTTGCGCCTCCAGGCAGTAGTCGTGTATCAGAGCGTCACCACAGGGCAGTCACCACTCTTCACTCATCCTTTCCATTATTTACAAGGAAGGCTGCCGAATTTTCTGCAGAAGTCAAACTTGAAATTAACTTTGGTTTCGTTGAAGGGCAATTTAGTCAAGTGTGTCTGGACCCGCCAGGTGTCGGATACGCACAAAGTTCGACTTAAACTCCAAAGTGGAATTTAGGTCGGGTCCTGTCAATTTGGTATTAAAGTCACTTTGCCGTGTGGTGCAAGTGTGCCGACGAGGACATCAAGCCCTTAAGGAGAGTGGATTGTAACATCCCACATCAACTAACGGAGAGGTGGTGATGTGCTTTATATGTACATGTTCATCTCCATCTAGCATGAGTACTTTTGGGAGCTCACTAGCTTCGGAGTCATGGGAACTCCGAAGTTAAGTGAGTTAGGGCTAGAGTAATCTCACGATGGGTGACCCACTGGGAAGTTGCTCGTGAGCTTCCAGAAACAAAACCCTGAGGGCAAAGAGATGGCCCAAAGCAGACAATATCGTGCTACAACGAAGCCGATCCTGGGATGTGACAGCTTCGGTGAAAGCTGCTCCACCAATGACTGTACTCCCCTACAAGAAATACAAGTTATTTCGTCTTGTACCTTTCATCACCACTAGTGCCCCGTGCACAACTTTAAGAACTCCACCCTCCATGGTGATCTTGAGACTCTTGGATTCCAAAGCGCCCAATAAGATGAGATTCTTTTTCATATCCAGTACATACCGAACATCACTCAATTCTCTTATTGTTCCATCATGCATATTCAAACTGATTTTGCCTATCCCTTGTGTTTTACAGGCATTATTATTGCCCATCAAAACAACTCCACCATCCAGCTCCTAAAAGCTAGAAAAACATTCCCGAATGACACACATATGATAGGTGCAACCTGAATCCAAAATCCACTCCTTGGAGTGACCATCAACAGATGAACTAGCCAAAGCAAACTCGAAATCATCATCTCTAGATTTTACAATATTTGCTTCAAAACCCATTTTCTCCTTCTCTTTGTTCTTCAATTTGGGGCAGTCTCTCTTCCAATGACCATTTTGGCGACAAAATGCACATTCGTCTTTAGCAGGAAACTTCCCTCTCGACTTTGAATGAGATTTTCCGCGTTTCTTAGATTTTCTTTCCCTTGTTCGACCCATTGTGACGAGTGCCTCAGTTTGTGAATTGTGAGTCATCTATTCCTTCTTACGACACTCATGATGCACCAATATTGTAGACACCTCATCAAGTTTCACCTCGGATTTTTCATACAACAAAGTAGTTGTCAAATGATTGTGAATTGTGAGTCATCTATTCCTTCTTACGACACTCATGATGCACCAATATTGTAGACACCTCATCAAGTTTCACCTCGGATTTTTCATACAACAAAGTAGTTGTCAAATGATCATAATCATCAGGCAATGAATTTAACAAACATAGTGCCTTATCCTCATCAGGAATTTCCACATCAAGGTTTGCTAAATCAGCAAAGTATTTTATTATAATCATTGAGATATTCGTGCATGGAAATATCTAGACGATATTGAAATAAAAAAAGTCACTTCTTCAAGAAGAGCCTATTTTCTGCGCTATTGGTCATATACTTCTCCTCTAATTTCATCCATAACTTCTTAGCAAAAACTTCCTTCATATACGGGTATTTCAACTCCTTAACAAGGAACGATCGAATAGAGGTACAAACATGAAGATTAATTCATGTCCATTGCTTGTCATCAATATCTTCGGGTTTATCCTCCAAAACCATATCCAATTCTTGTTGAAACAACACATCCATAACTTCACATTGCCACATACCAAAACTATTAGAGTCATTGAATTTATCAACCTCTAACCTTGTAGTAGCAATTGGATGTCTATTAGATGTAGGTGCCGACGAAGACGATGTCGACTTCTTCTCCTTAACAGGTTCATCTTTATCTCCAGCCATCTACAAATACGGTACTGTTCACAGGAACTGTAGCAGTACTATTCAAAGACGGTAGGCCCACACTATTCACGCCGCTGTAGCACAGCACTATTCATGCACTGTAGCATAGCATTATTCACGCCACTGTAGCTCCACAATTTTCACTCCTACGAAACCCCAGTAAAAAAAATGGAGCTCAGATACCACTTATTATGCAGAAGCGTCAACCAACTGTGAGTGAAAATAACCAACAACAGGAACAACGGCCAAGGGATAAAAAAGAACAAAACAACAACAACAATAACACCAAGATTTATACCTATTTATACTAGAGTGCAGAAAACCTAATTGACATAGGAAATTAAAAACCAAAACAGGAAATTAAACCAAATCCTAGTTAGAATAGGAAAACAAAAGAAGTAACTAATAATTTAAAGGAACTAGAACCCTAGCCCAATTGACTAACAGGCCCAAGTACCCTTGAGGAGCCCTGTAGATGCTCCTGCTCACTTTTCCCCAGCAACCAAAGGAAAGAAAAAACAAGCCCCTACTAACCACATATCTGTGCAACCCCATAACATTAAATTTCACACAACGTTTATAACTGAAACATCACCTTGCAAGCCAAAATGGCAGAGAAGAAAATCTCAACCGATAGCCAAACAGCAAACATCTCTGGAAGAAATTAACATACATGTACAAGTCGAAACACAAGCATCCAACATTAGAAGCCCCAAATTCAGGAAACATAAACAACTGCTAAAAGTGCAACACCTCTGAGTTAAGATAAAAATGTTTCCAACCGTAGCAAAATATCGTATTGAGTGATATATAAGAACCTGAATCTAGAAAAATAAAAGACAACAACAATAAAGCTCAGCAACAGCAAAGCAGCAAGGCAACTATAATGTCAACTTATGTTTCCCTTTAAAACTCAGCAGCAACAAAGCAGAAAACTATTAAGCATACACCTTTTTTTTTTTTTTTCACAAACCCAAATTTCGCTTAACTATTAGCCGAGTACTTCACCTTTTCTCATGTAAAATTGTTTTTTTTAATCTTTGATCAAATATGTTACCCTTAATCTTATTAGATATATAATGCGGCTGTCATCACATTTACATACAACCAGCTTGAATCACAACCAGCATTAAGCACAATAAAAGAGACATCCTAACATAGAGGCTTCGTAGCCACTACCACAAATCCAATTGTTTCAAAGAAATAAGAAAGTCTTTATCATTTTTCTCAAAGCTCATAATTTTTTAAGAATAGAAAGCATGAACCATGGTTTTATATCATTCACAAACAATAGGGAGGGGTGCCTTTACAGGAAAGAGATGAGTTTCTTCAAATGTTATGCTTAGAGACAACTATGGTTGGTGCGCACTGAATTTTCCCTTGTGATTCTGTGATATGGTAAGTGGCATTCAAGGGAAAACAGTATAATCCATTAAGTAAAAATTTGTGCATCCCTACGAAATGAGCCAAAAGTCGATTAAAACTTCACCAGGCAACACTGAATACCCAACAGTCTCTGCCTATGGAGTTTAAATCAGCCTTGCTACACAAGAGTGGAAAATTTTCAAAGTTACTACTAAATAAAATAAGAAAAGCTTAGAGTGGTATCAAACCCTTGACCCAATATTCATGACAAACCAAAAATTAGGCGTTAGAATTAGCTTTCCAATTCCAGATCTCCAAACCCCCCCAACTTGAATACTATTCTCATTTTCTAAGTTGTAAACATGAATAAGAGCAAAGCTTTTTACCTTATCCTCTTTTCCAGCAAAACCCAGAAAAATTTCACAAAACATGCCCCGTAAGTCAAAAATATTTACAAAAAAGATAAACTACTTACAAGTCAATACCCAACAAAATTTAACCCTAAATCAAATTAGGGGCATAACAATTGTTTTTTTATACTGATTTGTTAGACTGAATAAATCCTAATCCTAAGAAAATGAGAGTTACTACCTGTCACAGAGCTTGAGGAGAACACAATAGCGAGCCAGTGAGAAAGATAGTGCGAGCCAAATAAACAGCTAACGAGCTAGTGAGAGAGAACGACAGCCACCATGAGAGATAAAAAGAGTCAGAGCTAGACAGAACCAGAGAAAATTCGAGCGAGAGAGAGAGACAGTGAGCCGATGAGAGCGATGGAGAAAGTCTTTTAGTCCAGCTTACTCCTTGCCGCAGTAAATGTATTTTTGTCAAATCGAAGACATTCAATTTTGCAAGAGCAAAATATGACTAAGGGTAAATTACTCAAATAGTCCTCAAATTTGTACATGACTTATATTTTGGTCCCTAAACTAAATTATTCGTTCAAATGGTCCATCAACTCTTTATTAATTAACGCTTTGATCCTACCATTACATTTTCTGTTAAATTTAGTCATGTGAGCAGCACATGCTACATTTGTGGGGACAAATAAGACTTTTGACCTATGTATCACCCATTTATCACCACTGAATCACCTATGTATCACCACTTTATCACAATGTATCACTACTTTATCACTTATGTATCACCAATTTATCACCTATTTGAAGAATATAGGACGATTATGGACGATTTTACCCTTACATTTGACGGCAACATTAACATAATATAACGGTATGATCAATGGAGAGATTAATATACAGTTGATGGACCATTTGAACGAATAATTTAATTGAAAGACCAAAATGTAAATTGGGTATAAGTTTTAGGATCATTTGAGTAATTTACCCATATGACTAATCAAAGCAAACCCAAGTAGAATTCACACAGACGGCTCAAAATTTTAAGGTCAAAAGCAAGGTCTAAAATATAGATGGTATCAGAAATATCGGTAGTTCAAAAAAATAAAGAAATTTTGGTGGAAATATCGGGATATTATCAATATCGATAAAAATTAAATAAAAACCACGAGGATGTTTATTGAAAATTTGGAGGATGTTTATTTAGTCAATTATCTATTAGTTTATCACAAAAAATTGGAAGGAAATTCATTGCATGATGGGTTTAACTGATTTAAGTTAATTATGTAGCAAGCTGACAAACACTGTGAGTATAGAAAATATATAATAATTAATGAAAGAATATTAAACACACCATAATCATTTATATATAATGATTTACTACAATATTTTACACTTTATACATTGCATGGTGATACATGAGTGATTATGAGGTTCAAAATTTTCAGTATCTTCATCATCTCTATGTGTAGAGTAAGTGTTTTTTGAGTAGTCATCAAATGATAAATCCTCAAAATAGTTTTCCATGTAATTGTTAACATGTCACACATATGGATCCGAGATTGGTTGACGTTGTCCATTAGCAAAATCATTTGAAGATTGGGTCTCGGATTCTTTCTATGAGCCGCTCGATTCCATCCCAAAAGGAAAGATCAAAGACTCACATTCTCATGTGAAAATTTAATTCTTGCAAAAACAGTTCAAAACAAAACACTATATATATACATATTTTAGCATATTATCACAAAAAACATAAGCAACATGGCGGTTAAGGCATTGGAGGAGTAAAATAGTAAGGGTTTGAATCCCCTTTGCATTGTGCTTTGTTATTATTTTTTCTTTTTTTTGTGAGCGAAATTATCGAAATCGTTATTTTCCTATATTATCGATATTTATACAATATGTGTATGGATACATTCCGAAATATCCATGACCCGAAAGGACGATAATATCCTCGATATTTTGTCGATATTTTATATTATGGCCAAAAGTCACTTTTGGTCTCTGTAGTTTGACACTTTAATCACTTTTGACCATGTAGTTTCAATTCCGTCAATTTTGTCATTGTAGTTTCATATTTGTAGCAATTTAAGGACAATCTTAATTTCTGTCAAATTATTCTTAACTTTTGTTATCTATTTAGGGGTATTTTGGTCCAAACTTGCTTCCCTTCCCCCAACAAGCCAACACTCAAGAACAGTACCACCCAACCCCAGCTAGCCACCATACCCTTGTAACTAACCGCCACCACAGCCTCCCAAGGCTGCCCCAACCCCATGATATCATGGACTCATAGATCTATCTATATTTAACAATTTGTGCAAGAAAAGTAGTGAATGTTAAAATAAATAAATAAAGCAACAAGTACACAATCAACAATTGAACAAAAACATAAGGAACCCAAAACATAATTGGGCTAAAATCAGAGGGGGCAACCGGTCTCCACTACCCCCACCAAAAGTCCCACTTCCAATCTCTCCTCAATTTGCTTTCTCTCTCCCAACTCGATCTTGTACGTATTGCTTGGAGACGTCAGTCGGTCTTGGGGCAACTATTGGAACATAGCTCTCGGCTTGCTAGCTTATACCTTGTGCATTTGTTAGGGTTGGGGCAGTCCTGGGAGGCTGTGTTGGCACTCAGTTATAGGGTGTGGTGGCTAGCTGGGGTTGGGTGGGGACTGCTCTTGACTGTTGGCGAGTTGGGAGAGGAGATGCAAGTTTAGACCAAAATACCCCTAAATAGATAACAAAAGTTAGAATAATTTGATGGGAATTAGAATGGTCCTTAAATTGCTATAATTATGAAACTACAATGACAAAATTGACGAAATTGAAACTACAAGGTCAAAAGTGGTTGAAGTGCTAAACTACAGGGATCAAAAGTGACTTTTGGCTGAAATTGTAAGAAAGACTTGGAAATTTTTCTTGAAACTTTGGAGAATGTTTATTTAGTTAATTATCTATTACTTTATCAAGGAAAATTGGAAGGAAATCCATTGCATGATGGGTTTAATTGATTTAAGTTAATTATATAGTGAGCTGACAAACACTACGAGTATAGAAAATATGTAATAATTAATGAAAGAAGATTAAACACACCATAATCATTTATTTATAATGATTTACTACAATATTTTACACTTTATACATTGCATGGTAAGATAAATGAGTGACTTAATAGCACATAGAGTTCCTATAAAGTTCAAATTTGAGTTATTTTCACTAATACCTCTTGAGGTTTTCGGCTTTTTCACAAAACTCCTTGAGATTTTAGAAATTACAAGAACACCCCCTGAGGTTTTAAATTATTTTCACAAAACTCTTTTTCATTGATTTTTCATCCAAATATGATGATTTTATACAAAAACATTCTCCAAATGACAAAGTTGGCCTTTGAGATTAGATTGCATATAAATTGAGGTTAATTTTGTCATTTGCATACTTTTTTTTTCCAATGAAATCATCAATTTTTGGACAAACAATCAACGAAAGGGGTTTTGTGAAAACAAACTGAAACATCAGGTGGTGTTCGTGTAATTTTTGAGACTTGAGGGGGTTTTGTGAAAAAACAAGAAATCTTAGGGGTGTTAGTGTAAATAACACTTCAAATTTTTCATTGTCTTCATCATCTCGATATTATCGATATTATAACAATATTTTTGGCCAAATATTACTGAAGTGTGAGAGAAATTATCGACGTCAATATTTTATGATATTATTGATATTTATACGATATGTGTATAAATACGTTCCAAAATATTCTTAACCCGAAAAAATGATAATATCCTCAATATTTCGTCGATATTATTGATATTTTAGACTATAAGTGAATGTAACCCAATTATAAGTAAACCGCTCAAATACAAAAACCCTAAAACAACACTGGTATCATATCATTATAGAAATACAAATGTAAAATATAATCAGTCAGGTTTCATGGAGTTTTTAAAAATTTGTACATAACAATACTTATCAACACATACAATTTTTTTTTTCTTCTTAAATCATGTAAACTTGTTATGTATGCGATGTCGCAATTCATTTGAGACAAAATAAAAGGCATCTTGTTAAATAAACATCCCCTTATGTTTCATTTTACGTTTCCACGGTTTTCTTTTAAATATAATTTTTTCTTCAAAATTTTACCAATATTGATAACTTGTAAATATTTCTATAATTTTGAACCCTCGGTATTTTATTGAACACCACCAATACTTAACACCTTGGTAGGTAACAAGTTAAAACCTGTAAGGATATGGCAATTGGGTCAAAATAAACTTGTGGTAAGAGAATATGTAATCACCAAATACAATGATCATGCTAAAATTTTCTTTTATGCTTTTTTTGGTTGTCTTTCTTTTTTACAGCCTTTTTCATTTTACATCTTGCACTTCTAAAAGCTTGTCTATAATTTTCTTCTTCTTTTTTGGAATTTTTTTAATATTTTTATAATCATTAGAAATAGAAACTATCAAAATCGTCATCCATGATGTGGCTTATGTATGTGCCTAGAAATATTATTATATAATCCTTGCACACCCAACACATACAAAACTCATACACACAACCTCAGCAGAGCAGATCGATCTCCATCTAGCCAACCATGGCTGCTCAAATCACCAGCACTGAAGCCCAAAACTCCTCTTCCTCTTCCTCTTCCCTTCCCCTCAACGGCCGTGTGGCAATCGTCACCGGCGGCTCGCGAGGCATCGGCCGCGCCATTGCAACCCACCTCCACTCCCTCGGCGCCAAGCTGGTCATCAATTACGCCTCCTCAAACTCAACGCAAGCAGACCAATTAGCTTCCGAGCTCAACAGTTGCGAAAATACCCAATCCAAAGCCATTGCAGTTCGAGCCGACGTCTCAGATCCCGAGCAGGTAAAGCATCTCTTCGACAGAGCAGAGCAAGAATTCGAGACCCAAGCCCACATCGTCGTGAACTGCGCCGGAATTTTGAACCCAAAGTATCCAACTTTAGCCGAGACGAGCGTGGAGGATTGGGACAAGACCTTCAGCGTGAACGCCAGAGGGGCATTTTTGGTATCTAGGGAGGCGGCGAGGAGGCTGAGACGCGGCGGCGGCGGCAGAATCATCGCGATTTCGACGTCTCTCGTTGGGGGGCTGATGCCAGGATATGGAGCCTACGCGGCGTCGAAGGCGGCGGCGGAGACGATGACGAAGATTTTGGCGAAGGAGCTGAAGGGGAGCGGGATAACGGCGAATTGCGTGGCGCCGGGGCCGGTTGCGACGGAGTTGTTCTTCGCAGGGAAGAGTGAGGAGACGGTGAAGAAGATTGCAGAGGCTTGCCCTCTGAATCGGCTGGGGGAGCCCAAGGATGTGGCTCAGGTGGTGGGTTTTTTGGCAGGGGATGCCGCGGAGTGGGTCAACGGCCAAGTCATTAGAGTTAACGGTGGATATGTCATCTGATCAATCAAAGTCATATTAATTTTTCTTTATTGTCTTTCCTTTTATTCCAGCCCACTTTTGTGATTATAATAAGACAATCATAATGAATTAGAAATGTTTGTCCCACACAAATCATAATATAAAACAGATTTGTACACTTTTGAAAGTGTTTTTTTAGGTGGACATAAGGAGATGCAAAATTGAATATCAAATACAAAGCAATAGAATAGAACTAAAATAATAAGAGAAGCACTTGATGGTGAGTTCCACCGGATCACGACATGGAGGGAGTGTTTTCCTTCGGAGGACGTAATAGTGTCATTATTTTCGACACGAAACGCACCACTGGAACTGATTATGGCTATTGTTCACTTGAAGAACCATGTGTAAATGGTTTTCCTCTTTTTTATTTTGCCTTGAATAATCTATTAAAATGAAATTGGAAATGCAAGAGATATATATATATATATATATAAATGACATTAAATTGAATAAAAAGGAAATTATTTTTTTTTTTTGTTGCCTCATCGCCAAGATTTTGACCTCTTCAAACGTTTGTCCACGACCCTCCTACTTCGATGGAAGAGGCCATTTCTATTTTTGCACAAATGAAATTTTGTAGTAGAAAATTTAGTGCGGAAAGTGAAAAATATTGGAAGGAGATGAATTTATATGAAGATTTGTTGTGAAAAGTGAATAATATTGGTAGGTATTTATAGAAAAAAATTTCCATAATTTTTTGATAATTTTTAAAATTTTTAAAGATATTTTTTAGCTAAAAATTAGACAGCCGTTGGATTGAGCAAGATTTTTTGATTGGAGGCTTCAGGAGATGTCGCGTGGCTTGTAGCTGTTGGGCTATGTGGGCTGGTCGATTAGCGCTGAAGGTGGAACTTGGGCCTGGGGTGGCCTGTTTCTAGGGCAAGGCCCTAGCACTGCACTTGCTCTTAAGGGTGGTGATTTTCCCACTTTCTTTTTGTCCACTTACACTTTCTTTTGTTTTTAATAGTTTTTACTAGAACAAAAAATGGAGTATAAGTGGATCCAATATGAGTGGGAACATACAATTTCTAATAAAGAAAGTGTAAGTGAATAAAATATGAGTGGGAAAATCAGCTCTCTTAATTAATTAAAAGAATAAAAGTTTCTCTCTCCTTCATCCCATCGCCACCCTCCTTCTCTATCTTCTCCCATTTTATCATGATTCATGCCATGCTCGTCGCCCCTCTTTCTACCCCACCACCATACCTTTCTCTCTTCCACAGCAACACCTCACGGCCAAATACCCAAGACGCAACAAGCCCCCCCACCTCGACATCCCCAGTCAAACCAAACTCAATACCGCCGCCTCGCCACCATTAATAATGATAGAGAACTCAGAGAATTTACAGAGAAAGCAAAGAAGAAATAGAAGAAAGAAAGAAAACCACCATGGCTAGCAGACAAGATCTTGAAATCGCAGGTCTTCTTGGTGATCCAGATTTATTCCAACTAGATCCATGTTGTACGATCTCAAAGTGGTAGGAACCATTGTTCGATAATGGCATAGGCCATACGATCTCAGAGTGGGTACGTTTTAGAAATTTGGGGGTTTGCAAATTTGGGTTGTTGATTTGTAAAAGAACATCATAACTAGACCTGATGCAGTCTAGAAATTTGTGGGGTGGAGTTCAGGTCAAAGCTGAATTGGATTGGATGGGGTTGGTACAAAAGTAAGTAGAGCCATAAAAAAGCAGATCACCAAGAAACTAAAGCAGAGATATAATAGAATTGAAGAAGAAGCTCTCTACTAGCATTAAAAAAATATATATATATATATATATATTTAGGATATAGACTTTGTTTGAACTTTGAGATGGTTTTGTTTTGTTTGAAGAAGAAGCTCTTTATAGACTTTGCTTGACTACCAAAACAAAGGGCAACATTCATGGATGAAAGGAACCTAACAAATTCCTCGATAAATTCAAGAGAAAGCCAGAGAAAGGGCATACCTTGCTAAAATCCCAACGGGTGACTTTGAATACACCAAGAAAGGGAGCAAAATTGAGAATTTTAGAGGAAAACCCGCACAAAGAGGTCCCTTCTAGCACTGGTTGATGGGCTTCTTCGAAGACGGGGTCGAAATCGACTTGGGCCCTTTTTTCGGCGGCTGGAGGCAGATGTTTTCCACCTGATCTCACTCTCTCACTCAATTTTGAGTCTGCTAGAGAAAGGGAAGATAGCGAAGAGAAGACAATTGGAAGAAGGTTGGGTCTGGTGCGAGAAAAGAGGAAGAAAAGGAAGAAAAATAAGAAAACAATAAATAAATAAAAGAGAGGAAGAAGGCGGTTGGCATTGGGAAATTGCGATAACTATCGGAGCCAATCATGACACGCTGTCATTTTGCACACGGGAAGAAGAGAGGTCCTCTACAAATACAAATCTGATTTTTTGGGCTGGGTTTAATTATTTGGCCCATTCCAGCACCTATCCATGGCCCATATAATTAAGGGGGCTAATGTTGAGGACCAAAAAATCGACGGTTGGGGCTGAATAAATTTCCGGCCCAAAGCGATATATTATTGAGAAATGACCCGATTTTGAGCACACAAAGATCTGCCATGCACGAGTCACACTCCGCGTGCCATGCCAAATAAATAATTCGTCATGCTAAGAATCGAGATTAAGATTATAAAATGCGTTAGCTCTACAAATCCATGCTAATTATCTCATCAAGCATCATAATTAAAAAACATGCCAAACAACATGCCATGCCAAACGGGAAATCATTATGTCACACCCAATCACGCTACAAGCCTAAGTGGGCCCAAGCCACTTAAATGCCCGAGGCTTGCCTGACTGGGTTGTGGTATAGATGGTAATAAGTTGTCATGAAACCCATTGATGGGCCAAGAAACAGAGGTTCCGGGTTGCTTGGGAGCCTCGGAACTCAAGCCCATTTCTTAGGCCCAAACATGTGGGTGAGCACTAAGGAGAAAATAGTTCATTACCTTAGCCAAAATAGCCCATTATCTTAACAAAAATTAGCCCAACACCTCAACAAAATAGGCCAACACTTGGTGAGGTTGGCCCATTTATTTGATAAACCAACCCATTGTCATAGAAGGCCCATGTAACTAAGATAAAGACCTGCAAAAGCCTTAGCCCCTTGCTGAAAAAATAGAATCCACGGAGGGAGCAAGATGTCCACATATGCAGAGCTGCTCCAGTACATGGGAAGGAACAAGTTCCAAGCACAAAACATCCGAAGAACCAAGGGATATTAGCTCGCAAGCTGTCAGGAGGAGAGGTACCATTCAAACTAGCATGTATATCTATTTGCTTTCCTTGGTTAGATCTAGCCATGGAAGGAGGAAGGAAAGAAAAAGGGAAAATAGCTTAGAATGGGAGTCTCCTACTGAAATAGCTGCGGGAAAGGGCCTTGAGCTCCCAAAAATCCCTGATTTTGTGCAAATAGACTGAGGAAATTTCACCAAGATGGGAAAATTCAAGGGAGGAGAGGAGAAAGGAAGGGAGAGACTTGGCAAAATGGGATAGAAGCCAATAGGGTTTCTTGAACAAAGATGGCTTCCAAGCGGCTATAAATAGGGCATCTTCTACCCAACAAAATCCATCCACAACCAGAGAGCAAGCTTCCTCTCTTACTTTCAAAACCAGCAATTTTCGTGCTTAGTTCATCTCCTTCCTCCTTAGTTTTCCTTCTTGGCATGCTACTTTAACACTTGACAGAACCTCTGTCAAGCTGCCGGAAAAGGCACTCAAGCCATTTTCTTCCCTCTTTCCCTCATTCTCAACCAAACCTCGCTGCAAAACCCTTTCTCTCTTACCTTAATACCCCATCTTTTCCCTAGAAACATTTAATTTTCTCTTTAGTGCTAAACTCATGGCAACTTTGCTTCCATGCCAGAAGCCTCTCATACCAAGCTAAGGTTCTACCTGTAAGCGCAAAGAATTTATCTATAAGCAGTCATTATTTTTGTTGGTGAAGGTAACCAAGGCGCTTCTTAAGGCCCTACTGTCCTTTTGAAGCATTCTTGGGGCTTGATTTTTGAACTCAGGCATAGGAGACAATTTCTTCAGTTTGCTCCTTAGGCAAATCAGCCCCTTTGTAGCTGCCAGAAGAAAAAGTCCCTACAAAAAGGTAAGATTTTTTCAATTTCATCAGTTTTTCTGTCATATATGGCTGCAATTTATGGGTCATTGAAGGTTTTAATATTAGATCTAGTGCCTATTTGTGTTAGAACTGAGTTTTTTTGGGTGGGTGATGGAGATTGAAACTCTTTTTTATTCAATGTTTTCCAAACCTTTAATGGCAAGGTCATGGCGCATGCTCTACTGTATCTCGTTCTTGATGTGTATTCTTGACATGGTTTTATTTGTTAAAAATTATATTGTTGTTGAGCTCGTATATCTTGACAATTATTAGCTTGATGACTATCTTTATTTTTCTTTCAAAAGATTAATGTGAATTCTTTTCTTGTGTTAGCTTTCATTTCATATTTTAGAGTTTTTATCACTTTTCAATCTTTTCTTTTTATAAGATTACATTTTCCCTTTCTATAAAGTAATTAGTGTTTTTAACACGTAAATTTTTTAGCCATGTTGTTTAGTGCAGGAGAAGCTGCCATTATGGTTTTTCTTGTAAAAATTTCAAGGTTAATGCAATTCAATTTTAGTTCTGCTTTTATGACTTTTATTGTATATTAGTTTCATAGTTGGTTATTTCTATTGAAATGTAAATTGACTAGCTAATTTCTAATTAGTTAGTAATTTACTTAGTCTGTTTTCCTTTCTAGCTTCATTAAGCATTGTGTTAGTTGAGTGGCTTGAGCTCATATGCCAAGTGTAAGGTGTATTGCAGTCAGTTAGTTTCCAACGGCTCTTAGCCTTTGTATTGCCATGTGTCATATTCACATTGGCTCTTGTAACAGAATGAAGGTGATTGGCTGATGTAATGAGAGAATGAGAATGAATACAAAAGGTGTGATCTCTGCATTTTGTGCTGCAGATCGTACCAGAGAACTTGTATATATTTTCTCTGTTTTCTCAGCTGAGCCCTCTCTTCTCTGTACCTTTCTAGCTCCCTCAGTAATCCAAAACTTCAACATGGTATCAGCAGCGAAGGTTGGATCTGGATAGTGGGCGTTGAAGCTGTGTGAGCTGAGCTTGGAAAATCCAACGAGAAATTTCCGCCTCAGTTCATAGATTCCGGTCTCAAATGACTGGGTCAGGTGGTAGTGATCTTCGGGCTCCAATATTCAATGGTGATAACTATGAATTTTGGAAGATCCGAATGAGAACTATTTTTAAGTCGCATGGAATCTGGGATCTAGTTGAAAAGGGTCTTGGGATTTCAGAATCAAAAGGGAAGAAGGTTGATGAAGAAGGGTCATCAGAGTCAGAGATGGTGACTTTGTTAATGAAGGATGCTAAGGCACTTGGTATTATCCAAGGAGCTGTCTGAGATGACATTTTCCCCAGAATCTCAAATGAAGAAACCTCAAAAGGTGCTTGGGGTGTTTTACATCAAGAGCTTCATGGTGATAAGCAAGTGAGATCTATTAAGCTACAGGGTCTGCGTTGAGATTTTGAATACGCAAGAATGAAGGATGATGAAACCTTGTCTGTGTATCTCACTCGTTTGCTTGAGTTGGTAAATCAGATGAAGGGATATGGGGAAGACTTACCTAGAGCACGGTTGGTTCAAAAAACTGCTCATAAGCTTGACCAAGGAGTTTGATCCTGTCTGTTATGATTGAACAAACGAAGGATATTGAGACCATTGAGGTACAAGAAGTGCTTGCTGCATTGAGGGGGTTTGCTCAACGGCTTGATAGACATGCTGAGAGCACCACTGAGAAAGCCTTCAGCAGCATGAGCATAAACCAAAAAGGATCTCAGTCTAATTCTAGCTTTGGTAATAACAAATCAAAGAAGAATTGGAAATCGACAGGTAAAAAATGGGATTCAAAATATCAAAATAATGTCAACCAAGGAGGAAAGCATGAACAAGGGGAAAAATCAGAACAAGCTAAGGGAAAATGCAAGCATTGTGATAAACTACACTATGGAGAGTGTTGGTTTAAAGGGAAGCCAAAATGCTATGGTTGCAATCGATTTGGGCACTACATTAAGGACTGTGATCAAGGAAACAAGGCTGGAAAAGTAGCAAATATTGCTAATCAGGTAACTGAACCTGCAACAATATTTTATGCATGTCATTCTGCTACTATTGGAAAGAATGTGAATATGAGGTATGTTGACAGTGCATGTAGTAATCATATGACCTCACATGAGTCTTTGCTTGTGAACATTGATAAGAATGTGAAATGTAGAGTCAAAATGGGTACTGGTGATTTGGTACAGTCAACTGGCAAAGGCACTTTGGTCATAGAAATGCAGGGTGATACATTAAGGAAGTTATGATAGTCCCTGGTTTGGATGAGAACTTGTTAAGTGTAGGTCAAATGGTAGAACATGGATATCGGCTTGTCTTTGGTGATAATGTGGTTGATATTTATGAGGATAGGCAGATGCAGGATTTGATTGCAAGTGTATAAATGAAGGGAAATAGATGTTTTCCTTTGAGCCTAGAATATGTCAAACCTTCTATGGCTAATAAAGCAACAGTTGAAGAGTCATCTTGGTTGTGGCATAAGAGATATGGACATCTAAACTATACTAGTTTAATGCTCCTGCAAGACAAAGAAATGGTGCAAGGTCTGCCTAGATTACAAGTCACAAAGCATGTGTGCTCTGGCTGTGCTACTGGAAAAGGTCACAGAGAACCTTTTGACAAGGAGAAAGTTTGGAGAGCATCACAGCCCTTAGAACTGATACACTCTGACATCTGTGGTCCAATGCAGACCATCACTCTTGGAGGGAATAGATACTTTCTCACCTTCAATGATGACCACACTAGAATGTGTTGGGTGTTTTTCTTACAACATAAGTCTCAAGCATTCAACATATTCAAAAGGTACAAAAACATGGTTGAGCTGCAAAGTGGTTATCAAATTAAGAAGCTAAGAAGTGATAGAGGGGGAGAATATACATCATTGGAATTTTCAAAATTCTGTGAAGAAATGGGACTAGAAAGGCAACTGACTATAGCCTACTCTCCACAACAAAATGGAGTTGCAGAGAGAAAGAATCGTACTGTGATGGAAATGGTAAGAACAATGATGCATGAGAAGAAAATTCCTTTGAAATTTTGGGCAGAAGCTGTCAATACAGCTGTATATCTGCAGAACAGAAGTCCAACAAGTGCTCTGGATAATTCAACTCCATTTGAGAAGTTTAGTGGAAGGAAACCAGGTGTCAAACACTTGAAAATCTTTGGCTCTCTATGCTACATTCACATCCCTTCACAGAAAAGACACAAACTAGAGGAAACTGGTGAGAAGGGAGTATTTGTAGGCTATGGAATTTGTGAAAAAGGATATAGAGTACTCAATTTGAGAACTCAAAAGTTTGAACTGTCTAGGAGTGTTATTTTTGATGAGAAAGCCATGTGGGATTGGGAATCAAATGAGGCAGTACAAGTTGAGGTTACAATTCCTTGGGATGATAACAAAGGCTCAATGACATTTGAGTTCGATTCAGAAGCAAGTGACTCACCTCAGTCTGTGCAATCTCCTCTGAGAACACAAGCTGTTAGTGACCTGCAAACTTTTGTTCCACATGTTTCACCAGTTTCAACTTCTGAAATCTATGACCATACTCCAAGGAAATGGAAAAGTTTGGATGAAGTGTATGCTCAATGCAAGATGAGCATCATTGAACCTGAAAACTTTACTGAAGCAGTTAAGGATGAAGCATGGAAAAAGGCTATGACAGAGGAAATGTTGATGATAGAGAAGAATTCAACTTGGGAGTTAGTTGATAGACCAAGCAACAAACCGATTGTTGGAGTGAAGTGGGTCTACAAAACCAAACTAAACCTTGATGGCTCCATTCAAAAGTACAAAGCAAGGCTTGTAGCCAAAGGTTACACACAGAAACCAGGGGTTGATTTCAATGAAACCTTCGCACCCGTGGCAAGGTTAGATACCATTAGAACTCTCATTGCACTGGCTGCACAGAAAGGTTGGAAGCTGTGGCAATTGGATGTTAAATCAGCATTTTTGAATGGTGTACTTGAAGAGGAAGTATATGTGGATCAACCGGATGGTTTTGTGGTTGAAGAGGCTGAAGATAAAGTGTATAGATTAAGAAAGGCTCTTTATGGCCTAAAACAAGCACCAAGGGCCTGGTATAGTGAGATTGATACATATCTCATTCACTGTGGTTTTCATAGAAGCTCAAGTGAAGCAACCCTATATGTGAGAAACAAAGAAGGAATTGGTGTCTTGATAGTATCAATCTATGTAGATGATATTGTATACACAGGGAGTAGTACAAGAATGATGGAAGAGTTTAAAACAGAGATGATGTGCAAGTATGAAATGTCAGATTTGGGATTACTTCACCACTTTCTTGGAATGGGGATAACTCAAACTGAAGGGAGTATTTTTATACATTAGAAAAAGTATGCCTTTGCTCTCTTGGATAAATTTGGCCTCAAGGATTGCAAGTCAGTGAGCACTCCATTGGTTGCCACTGATAAATTGCAAAGAGAGGATGGAAGTGAAGCTGCAGATGAAAGTTTGTACAGAAAAATTGTTGGAAGCCTGCTATATCTAACTGCAACCAGACCAGATATTATGTTCGCAGCTAGTCTGCTTGCAAGGTTCATGCTTAAACGAGTTCTAAGGTACATACAAGGCACAATTGATTATGGAATTGAGTATGTGACTGGAAAATCTGCATTCTTAGTAGGATATTGTGACAGTGACTGGAGTGGATCTGATGAAGATATGAAAAGCACTTATGGATATGCATTTTCATTTGGAAGTGGTGCCTTTTCGTGGGCATCAGTCAAACAACATAGTGTGGCTCTTTCAACAGCAGAGGCAGAGTATGTGAGTGCAGCAGAAGCTACATCACAAGCCATTTGGCTCAGGTTTGTTCTGGAAGATTTTGGGGAAGAACAGACTACTGCAACAACTGTGTTTTGTGACAACACTTCAGCCATAGCCATGTCTAAAAATTCAGTTTTTCACCAAAGAAGTGAGCATATTCGTAGGAAGTTTCATTTTATCAGAGATGCAATTCAAAATGGTGAAATTGATTTGGTCTACTACAAAGGTGAAGAACAAATAGCTGACATCTTTACCAAGGCTCTTCCCAAGGACAGATTCAGTTATTTGAGAAGTCTACTTGGTGTGAAATCAGCTAGCACTTTAGAAGGGAGTGTTGAAATGTAAATTGACTAGCTAATTTCTAGTTAGTTAGTAATTTACTTAGTCTGTTTTCCTTTCTAGCTTCATTAAGCATTGTGTTAGTTGAGTGGCTTGAGCTCATATGCCAAGTGTAAGGTGTATTGCAGTCAATTAGTTTCCAACGGCTCTTAGCCTTTGTATTGCCATGTGTCACATTCACATTGGCTCTTGTAACAGAATGAAGGTGATTGGCTGATGTAATGAGAGAATGAGAATGAATACAAAAGGTGTGATCTCTGCATTTTGTGTTGCAGATCGTACCAGAGAACTTTTATATATTTTCTCTGTTTTCCCAGCTGAGCCCTCTCTTCTCTGTACCTTTCTAGCTCCCTCAGTAATCCAAAACTTCAACAATTTCACATTAATATTCTTTCAATAGTTAATAGCCACATTTGTATGAAAACTTGATCATATTTGCACTGTAGTCTCTTAGGAAAATGGAAAGAGAAAAAAGAAAAAGAAAAAAGAGTAGGTCTTAAAGGAGAAAAAATGATTAGAAAGAGATTCAAATTTTCTGCTGTAAGTCCAGTTTAATGGCCTTGTTGAAATTATAAAAAGACAATATCTAGTTTGAGGTTTCTTGTTTGTGGATGTGGGTGTCCGAATCTAACAAAGTTGTAACCTTTCATTGTGAAATAAGGAAGTCAGTATGGGTTTTCCTCAAAATTTGGCCACTTCCCGATCGAATTGGACTTTGAGTCAAGGTACAAACTTGCTCCCCTTATTGTGCTTGTTGATACATATGGATTCTGTGATTAAGTTTTTTTACAGATGCTAATGCAATTACCAAAATCCTATATGGCAATTGTCTTTGATACAATTACATGTATTTTGTATTTTGTTCCACATGCAGTGCATTCCATTGATGCAATTAAATGTCACATATTCAATTACCTGCTTCATGTCTACCAATTGCATATTTGTAAATCCAATTGCGTTCCAAGTTTGTATAATAAGCATCATTTTGTTTTTATGTTCCATTAATCCAACTGTGTGCTAAGTAAATCCTTTGCCATTTGATCTTTGCCATTTGATTGATTGTTGAGAACATGTTTAGTTTTCTCAACTGTTTTTTGTGTGTGAATTCCATTGATGCAATTGGATTTGACATGTTCAATTACCTGCTTCCTGTTTGTCAATTGGATTTTTGTTAACCCAATTGCACTTCAATTACCTTGTGTCCAACAATGTTTGTTATTTACTTGTCATTAAGTTATTAACACTTGCAATGAAAGTAAAAGTTAATTGATATGCTAAATTCTATTGTTTTTTTTACTTTTACTTCCTTTATCATGGAAGAGAAGAAAAATTAAATAACAGTGGTCGTTTGGCAATTACATATTCAGTTTTTTTAAGAAAGAACACAATGACAATTACATAATGCATGTTTGTCAATTGCCAACATGACGTGGTTGTATTGTAGCAAAATAAAGGAATTTTGTATGAGCTCAGTGACGTAAGGCATGGGCTAAATTGAAGATGAGAGTGATGTGGGAAAGTCCCATTCCTTTTTTTCTGTAGTGGAATATAGTTCAGTTTTTTTATTTTTTTATTTTTATTGTTATTTAGGTTTCAGTCTTTATGTTATTGGCAGCTTTTTCAATTTTGAGAATGGGAATACATTATGTGATTTTGTCAATGCAATTGACAAACAGGTAGTGTCATTTGCATCCTAATCTTCGTAATTGACAAACAAAGCAGTCTCATTTACATTCCAATCGCGTAATTACAAGCTATAATTGATTGACATAAATAAAGTTACAAAACATTATATTTCTCACATGTTAAGCTTTTTCCTACTTAAAACTTTTTCTTTATGCTAAGTCATGTCTCACTTTTCAATAATGAAGGAATATGCACAAATGATTTTCAAATTTGAGAATGTCCATACAGTATGTGATTTGTAAATTCAATTGACAAACAGGCAGTGTTATTTGCAATTGTATCTTGGAATTGACAAACAAAGGAGTCTCATTTACAGTCCAATTGCACAATTACAAGCTATAATGGACAGACATAAATAAAGTTACAAAGAATTATACTTACCACATGTTAAATTTTTTTCTTCTTAAAACTATTTTTTTGTTAAAATTATTTGGATTTATATAAAGATACCCAAGTTTTATTGTTTTGAATATGGATATTTTTTAGCAAAATAAGGAAATTTATACTAGATTGCAAGTTGGCGTGATGGATGTTGAGACATTGGAGTGCAAGCTGGCATGATGGCTTTTCCAAGTGGCTTTATGAGTTTACTAAGGACTTGTTGTCCAAGTCCAAATCAAAAATATTAGTTTAATCATTTACGAACTTTTATAACATTTGAATTGTACCATACATTTGGCCAAGTTATAATATTTCAATTCTACCATATATTTGGATAAGTTTATTTTCCCTAAAAAATATTTGAATTAATTAAGGGTAAAACAAATACAAGTTATAACAAATAGAAAGTATTAGGTCATACGGATCGACATAAATAAATAACAAATAGAAAATATTAGTTTAATCATTTACGAACCTTTATTTTAAGTAATTACTTCTAGTTAGTATTATCTAGGGATGGCATTTTAGACCGAAGAACCGCAAAAACCAACCGATATTACTGCATTAGAACCACAATACCCGAAAATCTTATAATCTATGAGAAAACTTGTAAACTTTCTACTTTTGTACTTGTTTTTCTTGACTTTTAATCCTAACAATGTACTATAAAATCCATAGCCATGTTAAGAAAAGAATACAAATTTATAATACTTCTAGGATGTCGACGAAAGTACAACCATGTAACATAGAGTTCAACAATTCATATAGTTCTTATTTTAGAAATTGATTTTACACATGCAATTGGATATGCAGTAAGGTATCCAATTGAATTGTTCTTTTCAACCAATTACATAAACAAAACTCGAAGTGAAAAAATTTGATGGATAAAGACTTTGAAGCTCTCAAAAAAATGTTGATGTGTATTCACCAATTCTATAAAACAAAAGAAACAAAAATTAAAACTACTAATCTCAATTGATTTTTAAAAACAAAGCATAAGATACGAAGGATTGAACCACAACTAGCCATCATAATTCATAAAATAAAACCAACAACTCATTATGAAATTGAGTTAGTATTATCAATATTGATGGCGATTTGAGTAATTGACAAATAGGGACTGTGTAAATGGCAGAGGTCGTTTGGCAATTGCCAAACAAGGAGTGCGTAATTGACAACCAAGGAGCATCCCATTGCATTGCAATATGCAATTTTATTTTTTACTAAAATAATGACCCATTTTACATCCCAAAGGTCCACCATTACCAATTCCTTGTAATGTGGATCCATATGCTTGTAAAAGGCTGATTTACATCATTATGGATTTGGTGAACCCTAATGTTGTAATCCATGAGAAAAACCTTGTAAATTGTTACCAAAAACTTGTAAGTTATGAGTTTAGGGATTCTTTTTATAACGTTTTGGTGCCATCGTATCCCGAAATTGTAAAATAAGGACCCCAATTTAGATCCTTATGGTCTGGACACAACTACAAAAAAGCAAAAAGACGACGGTAAATCACCGTCGTGTATTGGGTTTTTCAATGGTCGTGGAATCCACCGTCATCTTTTCCCTCATAAACCACGACGCTAAATAACCGTCGTTGTTAAAATATACAACGTCATCAACAAATACAAAACGACGTCTTTGTACTGCAAAAAGATCTAAAAAAAGCAATCGAGGATGATAATAGACGACCAACTCTCTAAAAAAACCGTCGTTAAAAAGGAAAAATATGACACATATTAACAGAACAAGGCCGCAAGATAGACATACAACGACGAAAATACAAATACGACGACGTTAAATATAATTTTCACGACAATAAAAAATATGACGTCTTTAAATACATTAGAAGACGACGTTATTGATACCTACTACGTCGCATATATAAAAACAACCGTCGTAAAATTAATTTTCCACTTCGATTTTTCGATAAAAGATGACGTGGAAATAGTTGTCAGTGTCATTATTTACGACGTATATGTTAATAGAGTAGACGTTGAAAAACTAAACAACGTCGGTTACAAATATATGAGAGTCGTATTACAAAATTTATACGTCCTATTTTCAGAAACAAACAACGACGATAAATATTAGACGTTGTTAAATAAAACAACGTCAGAAAAAAATAAAAACATACGTGTTTAGTCTGCTAAAGTTCTAGAAAATAGTCGAGGATGAGAATAGACGACCAACTCAAAAAAATCACCGTCGTTAAAAAGGAAAAATATGACACATATTAAAAGAACAAGGCCGCAAGATATACATACAACGACGACAACTAAAATACTACGCCGTTAAATATAATTTACCCGACAAGAAAAAATATGACGTCTTTAAATACATGAGAAGACGACGTTATTGAAATCTACTACGTCTCTTATTTACAAAAAACCGTCGTGAAATAAATTTTCCACTTCGATTTTTCTAAAAAAGATGACGTGGAAATAGTTGTCAGTGTCATTATTTACGACGTATACATTTATATAGTCGACGTTGTATTTATATGTATTCATTACTCACGACGCACTTAATAATATAGACGACGTTGAACTTCTAAACAACGTCGGTTCCAAATAAATGAGAGCCGTATTACAGAACATATAGACGGCGTAGATTATGATGAGAGCCGTATTACAAATAACGTCGTTTAATTGTTATTAGACGGCGGTTATAATGAATTTCCGTCGGAATTCATTTCGTTCCTCTTCGTTTATAAAAGAACTTGCGACGTGGAAAATGTATGATGACGTCGTATTTTTTAACGTTCAGATTATATATCTCGTTTTTTAGACGTCGTTATTATGGGATTGGAGTCGTGTTATTTTGAATTACATGGCGGTTCTTAATCCTTCCCCGACGTGATATCCTGGATAATTGCTTCACAATAGCGTCGTGGTTCTTCATTGTTACGTTGCTTTAAGACGTCGGTAAATATGCTGAATAAATGGTTCACCATAACGTCGTGTTTTATTTGAACAGACGTTGTTTTTTATGCAGAATATAATGATGTAATCTGGATCCAGTATTTTTTGCACTGATTGTTTTGTGGCCAAAACCTGTATAATGAAAGTGAAGAAATCACATTACAATATATTATAAAATGAATGTCATACACTGCCAATTACATAAGCATCATTCAATCCATATATCTTCACACCCACCTCGAATATTTTGAGCACCTAACTCACCCACCAGTTCATCAAATGTGTCAACATTTGGCATCCCTCTAGTAAAGGGCTCACACTCAATTATCACATCACCTAAGACTTCATCACCAATAACATCATTATATTCTCTATTAGGCATTGATAACACTACCGACCAATCACGATGCATCGGGTCGTCAACAAAAAATATTTGTTTGACTTGAGAAGCCAAAACAAATTGGTCATTCCTATGTCCAATTTTACTCAAATCTACAAGGGTAAATCCAAGTTCGTCGACTACAAGACTAGAACTATCTATCCAATCACACCTAAAGACTGGGATTGTAAACTTTTGGTAGTCAAGGTCCCAAATTTCTTGAATGACACCATAGAAACTCATATTTGAGAGAATTGGGTTTTTATCCTTGGCACTAGCAACTTGCATGGTATGTGCAAGTAAATAAACTCCACTATTTTGAGTTGTCCGCACATCATCTTGTGCCTTGATATTGAATTTAATACCTTTAATAAGATAGCTCCTATATAATGGCACTGCCATGTTTGGACCAGCTGCTAGCCACCTTAAATTTTCTGATACGCCATTATTGTCTTCCTCAAGTTCACTTTGAACCTGCAAATTAATCAAATCTTAATTCAATCTAACATAGAAATAAGAAGAAAATTAAAAGAGAAATATGTTATTCAACAACATATACCTTGAAGCGTAGCCATTGAATGAAAGTGCTATTGTGCTTATCCTGCAGCCACTTTGTTCTCTTTCTAAATTTTGGATAAGCAGTCTTGATGTGGATCATATGTTGCCTACATGACACGAAAAATTCAAGCATTACGGTCCCAAATATATAAGATAAACATAAGAAATAATTTAAAATGGAAACTTAAAGAATAAAACTCATACGTACTCGATATAAGGTAGGACTTCCTCCGTATTCTCCAAGACATATAGATGTGCTTGATTCAACAGGTCCTGATCAACTACGCTCACTGTGCAACCTGATAATGGCTTTGAAACTCCCATCTTTTGGCTTGAAGGCACTCCAACTGTACTAACATCAGATAAATGCTAAGTACAAAACTCTACCGATTCTTCAGCTATATACCACTCAGCAATGCAACCTTCGGGACGAGTACGATTCTGAACATACCCCTTCAGCACTTTCATATATCTTTCAAACGGATACATCCACCTAAAATATACTGGCCCACATAGACGAACTTCTCTGACAAGATGTACTACTAGATGAACCATGATATCAAAGAATGAAGGGGGAAAGTACTTCTCAAGCAAACACAGAGTAACTACTACATCTTCTTCCAACTTATCTAGCTTGGAAACATCAACAGTCTTTGCACATATAGCATTGAAGAAGAAGCACAAACGAGTTATTGCATACCTTGCAGGCTTCTCCAAAACAGAACGAATTGCCACAGGGAGCAATTGTTGCATTAAGGTATGACAATCATGTGATTTAAGGCCAAGAAGTCTTGAATCTTGTAAAGATACAAGATTTTTAATATTTGAAGAATAACCTTCAGGGACCTTCATACCATAGAAAGAATTGCAAACCTCTCTCCTCTCTGCTCTTGACAAATTCCAAGGCCCAGGAGGCAAACGAGTACGTCTTTCTCCATACTCGGGTTACAAATCAGTTTTGACCCCCATGTTCAATAAATCTAATCGAGCAGCAATCCCATCTTTATTTTTTCCAGGGATCTCCAGCAATGTACCAATGATACTATCGCAAACATTCTTCTCAATGTGCATAACATCTAGGGCATGCCTCACAGGAAGGTATTTCCAATACTCGAGATCAAAGAATATTGATTTCTTCTTCCAACAAACTCTGTCACCATTTTCAACCATATGCAGCACTTCTTCTCCGGTTAATGGCTCGGGAGGTATGCCATATTCAGGTTTCCCATTAAAAGCTGCACGTTGCCTCCTATATGGATGATTGATTGGTAACCATTTTCTATGCCCAATGTAACAAATTTTGTGGCCATTTTTCGACCTGTGACTAGGTGTATCATCGCCGCATATTGGACAAGCTTTATATCCTTTAACAACACAACCAGATAAGTTTCCATAGGCGGGAAAATCATTAATTGTCCACATTAATGCAGCTCTGAGTGTAAAGTATTCTCCATTATGTGCATCATACACTCTTCTAATCCCAACCCACAAGGATTTTAAATCATCAATCAAAGGCTCCAAGTAGACGTCTATATCATTTCCGGGTTGTTTAGGACCGGAAATCAATAAGGTTAACATCATGAACTTTCGTTTCATGCACAGCCATGGAGGGAGATTATATGTAACTAAGATAACCGGCCAACAACTATATCTGCTACTTAGAGAACTGTGGGGATTGAATCCATCAGATGAAAGAGCCAATCTCAAGTTTCTCGACTCATTACCAAACTCAGGCCATTTATCATCAAGAAGTTTCCAAGACGGGGAATCCGCCGGATGAGACATCTGACCGTCAATTGATTTTCTAGCAGCATGCCACCAAGTCAAACTCTTAGCTGTCTCATGTGATTGAAACATCCTTTTAAACCTTGGAATTGGGGGAAAATACCACACCACCTTCGCTGGCACACCCTCTTTCAAGATTGAATCTTTGCCTTCCTTCCACCTTGAGATACCACAAGTAGGACAATTAGTTGAATCCTCATACTCCTTCCTATACAAGATGCAATCATTGGGGCATGCGTGCATTTTCTCATAACTCAGCCCCAATGCACACAAAGTCTTTTTAGCCTCATACATGGAGGTTGGTATTGTATTTCCTTCTGGAAGCAAATCGCCTTGAAGTATCAATAATTCTGTAAAACAGACATCACTCATCCCATGTTTTGCCTTCAAATTATACAACTTCACTAATGCCGATAACTTCGTGTACTTTCTACAAGCAGGGTACACTGGTTGATCTCCATCCCCAATCACATTGGCAAACTCATACGGATCCGAACCAAAATCACCAAAATCATTATCATCCATATCAATTTCTTCAGACACAAAACTGTACCTACTATGGCCATCATCTTCTTCAACATTTCTACTAGCATTAGTAGTTGCTTCCCAAGGTTCTCCGTGAAATGTCCAATTCTTATAGCTTTGGTCAATTCCATTAAAGTATAAGTGATCCCTTATAATTCCAACCCCAAACAACTTCAAATTAACACATTTAACACATGGACAACGGATATGTGTTGTAGTTAGAAGATTTTCTACTGCAAAGTTCAAAAATGCTTCCACCCCAAATTCATATGCCTTCGATCTTCTATCCGAGTGCATCCATGACTTATCCATCTCCGACACTATAACCTATTATCTATAATAAAGTGAAAATACAGGCAATGACCATCACTATAGCAGATTATACAATGATCTAATCGCAAGTAATACACAACAGAGACGACGGGTTTTAAACAAAAACAGACGTATTTGGCATATATAGACGACGGATTTTCAACAGACGTCGTCTATTATAAGTAATACAAACGACGGTTTATGAAAAAACCGTCGTGTATAAGTAATACAACGACGGTAGTTTAAAAAAACCGTCGTGTAATCGTCGTCGTATGCCTTAAAATTCGTCGTGTCTCAGTTTATTTTCAAGAACACAAAACCCATTAAGAACACAACATATATATGAAACCAAGCAAGAAACCAACATATACATGAAACCAAGCATGAAAACAATAAATCCATTCCCAATTCAACATAACATAGGGTGATTAAAAGATACGACAAAATTAAATCCATTCCCAATTCAACATAACAGATAATGTAATGCATGAACCCATTAAACAGAAAATCCATGAACCCATACCTATAAGCACATTATTAACAGATCGCAAAGCATACACATAAAACCCTTTAACAAAACAACCTAATATCATTCAATGAATTTACAAGGGGAAGATAGGGTTTGTACTTACAGGTTGGACGAGCTCACAGATTCGACGGAGCCTGGAGAGTGCAACTTTTAATTAGAGCAGAAGTGAGAGAGCGAAATGTTATGTCGCGCGAAATCTGAAAATTTTAGGTTTCAGGGTTCGAAGTATAAGAATAAGAGCCAAATCTAAAAAAATTTAGGTAGCGCGAAAATTTTTAGAGCTCGCGCGTTTTAAAACGTCGAAAGAAAAACCAAGGCGAAAGTTCTACAAGTACCGACGTAAATTTAATATTCCATGACGGAAACTTCATTTTCGGATTAAGAACGTAAGGCCGTTCATTTTGAAGCTTCATTTTTCGGATTAATTTTAAATTTATTTTGAATTTTTTATATAACGACGACTGAAAAACCACGTCGGTGTTAAGAAATTAAAGACGTTGTAAATTATATAAACCGACTTACATATTAAAATGACGTCGTTTAAAGCGTAAACCATGTCGTATGTTTTACTGTACGACGTAAAATATGTATTCCACGACGCAACCACCGTCGTTAAAAATTAATACCCTAAACCCATAAAACTAAATTATACAATTTAAAAAATTAAGTTTATAAAAGGTTTTATGGTTTTAAAGCCTAACATATACCCTAGACTACCCAAAAATTATACTTTAAAAATAAACCCCAATAAATAACAACCCTAATCTCTAAACCCTAAACTCTAAACCCTAAACCATAAAACTAGAAGTGATTTTATGACTCATCAAAACAATTTTGTTTTGGATGGTCATTTTAAATTTTTGTTATTGAAAATGAATTTTTTCAAGGTTTATGTGGAAGAAAATATATCAATGACTTCATAGGAGTTGACTTTTCAATTTTCTGATTTATTTTAAATTTATTTTGAATATTTTGATATAAAAATAATAAAATATTCTTACCACAACAACAAACCACGTCGGTGTTAATAAATTGTAGACGTTGTAAATTGTAATAGACTACTAAGTCGTTAAAATGACGTCGTTAAAATGAGAAACCATGGCGGCTATTTAACTATACGACGTAAAATATATATTCCACGACTTAACCGCTGTCGTTACATAAACGTCGTCGATGATACCCTGAACCCTTAAGAAATTGAAGATGTTGTAAACCATAAACGACTCAATTGTTCAAAGAACGTCGTCTAACTATATTTTTACGTCGTATTTGTTTAAAACACGAAACAACAAAATACGACGGTTTTTTACTTTATTAGGTCGTTGGAAAAGTATTACACGTCGGTTAAGCAATTTGTATGTTTGTTTTTTTTTTTAATTTAAGAAAACCTCAACAAATTTTTACATTACATATTATAGAGAAAATTTGTACATTATACATAAATATCAAGTGTTCAATAATTGCCCTGTTTAATAATTTGGAAAACAAACTCTGCCCATTCATTCCGGACTTCATCAATGGCTTCTTAGGGGTATGAAGCTTCCTGGTTTCCCTTGGCATACTGCATAAACAATGACTATTAGGGTTTATAAATAAAAAGAAATTCAATCACAGACGACGATATTTTTCATAACCGACGTAGTATATCCATTCAACGACGTTAATTTTACATGACCATCGTTGATAATACAAAAAACGACGTGAAATGTATGAAGGTAATTTCTTCTTACCTTATACTCAAACCCCAAGGAAGGATCCATGATGATGTCCCTCATGAAGCGCATCACATAATACCCGCATTCGACATTGCTGGGTTGCTTTGGTGTGCCTGAGAGAGTTTTCCAAATTACATTTTTACGTCCTGCTCGGCCTATGTGGGTATTATATATTTTTAAAGCACTGTTCACGATGTTTTTCGCCTCTTCGTCGACCACACGATGACCTGGCAGAGGATCCAGAAAATAGACGGTCTCCTTCTTTGCTCTTACAATCAGCAAGATCCAATGACGGCTGCACAAAATTAATATAAAAACGACGGTTATTTACAAAAACGACGTATTATAGTATTTCACACGACGAAATAAAGTAGATAACGACGACATTATATATTTATCACGACGATAAATAAATACCGACGTGGTTAGTAGTTTCAAACGACTAAATAAAATAAAACACCGACGTGGTTAGTTTATAAGCTGTCATTTATTGAAAATCATAAAAACAAAATCCTAAGGAGACTAACCCTGGATTGTAAGGCATCATGAAAATCTGTTCACCGTTTGTCTTCTGAAGTCGAGCTGCTACCAGTCGTGATCTTTCAGTTATTGTGCCAGAGTTGGCACTAACTGTAGCAGGGTCGATAAAGCCAACCATGCTGCACATATTGGCTTGTTTCAAAACATCGTGTAAGTACCTAAATACATAAAATAATATAAACAAGTCATCACAAAAAAACACGACGGTTATGTATAAAAAAACGACGTATTATAATATTTCACACGACGTACTGAAATAGATGAGGACGTTATAATATATTTATCACGACGGTAGTTAGTTAAGACGACGTGGTTAGTTAGTTAAGACGACTCAATATATAAACCAACGAGGTATTATTTTAGAAGTACAAACCTCATATATACAGCCAATACAGTAGCTCCAATTTCTTCCATGCCTGCAAATTGTGTAATATCTTCAGGCAGGAGGAAGGTATCGCGCTCACCACCAAACACCTCCTTATCAATTGTAAATTGGAGTGTCTTATCCTCAGGCAGGAGTGTCGTTTCCACAAAACGACAAAGGGTTTTTAAAGAAGATGGCGCCTCCATATTTGAATAATCACCAACTTCAATAACCTGTTTAAAGAAATAAAAAAAATGACGTGGTAATTCAATAAAGACGACGGTTTAAGGAATAAAACGTCGTCTTAAAAGTATTTAAACGACGGTGAAAAAACTGTCGTGGTAATTCAATAAGGACGACGGTTTTATGAATAAAGCGTCGTCTGAAACCATTTAAACGACGGTGCAAAAACCGTCGTTTAAATATTTTATTACGTCTTAAAAAAATTCCGCCATCTAAGTTGTAAACAAACGACGGATTAAATAAAAATATCGACGTCTGAAATTTTGAAAAACAAATAAAAAAGGCAAAGTTATGTGAACATACCTTGTCGTCATGCTTTTCTTCATCTTCTTTCTCATTTTCTTCTTCCTTCTCTTCATCTCTTTTTTCTTCTTCCTTCTCTTCATCTGGCTGATGTTTCCCCATTTTGGCAGTATCATCCTCCAAATGTAGGGATCTCACATCACCTCCAGAGCAGCTAGCTTTGTCAGACATTGGATTTTTGGGGCTTTGGCTAATTCTTGGTTTAAGCATGCTTGGATCAAAATTGGGAATTAATTGGGAAAGCTGACTCAGGAAATGCTCCCTCTCAGCCTCTACCAATTGTTTTGTCCTAGCCTCCATCCTTAAGGCCTCTTCCCTTGCCTTAGCCTCCATCTTTTTAGTCTCTTCTTGAAGGAGAACTCTTAAACTGTCCTTCAAACGGTCGTCAAAGCTCACCCTCTGTGGTTTGGGCAAATTGAAATATTGCCTTGGGGAAACACCAGCACCAACTCCCCTCACTCTGCCTGGATGCTCGGGGCCCAAAGCCATGGTCAGCACATCATTGCTGCCATCTACTCTGACTTTGCCTTCCGAGACTTGTTTCTGCAATTCATCCTAAAACAAAGATAAACAAAAAAACACACGACGGTTATTTATGTACAAACGACGTATTATATAATTTCACACGACGCAATAACGTATAAACCGACGTTATTATAACTTATCACGACGGTAGTTATACCGACGTGGTTATTTATTTAAAACGACGAAATGAATAAACAACCGACGTCTTATGCTATAATTAAAGAAAACAGAGTAGTGATTCCTATTTAGACCGTTAACGACGTTTTTAAAAAAGTTTCGACGTGGTAATATCATTCACACGACGCGAAAATAAACCACCGACGTCTTATGCTATAATTACAGAAAACATAGTAGTGATTCCTATTTAGACCTTTAACGACGTTTTTAAAAACTTGTCGACGTGGTAATATCATTCACACGACGAAAAATATAACATACGACGTAATAAGAATAATTCACAGTTTAATAAAAATTTAAAACAGAGTGATAGTAGGCTTACAATTAATTTTGCTTTCTCTGCCACCTTTGGATCAGGGATGTTACCATGTTTGTCCTGTCTAGCTCTCTTCCATAAGGTAGATCGATCAATTTCTACCCCAGGCATGGTTTCCTCCAATTGATCCTCCAATCCAGCATATCCTTTTCGAGACAATCGATGATTGTACTCGAGTTTCTCCCTAATCTGTGCATGTTGAGAATGCACAGACTCAAAATCTTTGGATAGCCTTGAAGCTACAAAGGCATCCCATTGTGCTTTCTCTATGAATTTATATGTTTCAGGGGGTTGGCTTAATTTCTCCCTGTCATTGGTGTATGGAAGGATATAATGCCTCGTTAGTGTAGAATTGAAATCCTTCCATTTCTTGGCAGCAGAAGCTAAAACAGAGGTCTTGCCCCCTTGGCCTACGACAAAAGCCATGTCAACTGCTTCCCAAATCTGCTCCTTTATATCCTTGGGGATTTGGGACCATTTCTTGTCCACAAGTGGGATCCTGGAGCGTGCCAACACACCAATATACGACTGCATCTCAATATGTGCTTGGCCAACACCTTTCCCCCTTTTATTGTACTCAACAATTGGCCTCAGTTTCTGAAGCTTTCTCTTCACAACACGAGGCATTGTGCTCATACCTCGACCAGTCTTTGAATCATCAGAGATTGTTGTCTGGCTGGTTGGTTCTGTCTCAGCAGATGATGAAGCAAACTTCATCTTCTTCGAAGACTTCATCTCCTTCGAAGACTTGTCTTGAGGAGCTACCATTCCAAGCTTCTTGGAGCCAGAATCCTTAGTTTGTTGTTGAGAAACCATTTTAACAGACAAAACTGCAAGTGAAAATATTTCAGGAAAACATTAAGAACACAAACGACGGTATTAAAAAAATACGACGTATGATATGATTTTAGACGACGCAATGAAATAATCTCAGACGTAATAAATGTTTAAAACCATTATTTATATAACGTCGTGGTATATATGTTCACACGACGTCAATAGTAATACACCGTCGTGGTAAAACTATTATTTATATAACGTCGTGGTATTTATGTTCATACGACGTCAATAGTAATACACCGTCGTGGTATTAACATTCACACGACGTAAAACAATAAGATATTTTGTCGTCTATATTAGATACCAACCCTAGTTTATTTTTCTTTATATTTTATCAAATAAGGGAAAAACAAAAACCATTGTTCAGAGAAATCAAACCTGCAATTAAATAAGCATATAAAAAAAGACTATTATTTTAAAAACAACTTTGTCAATTTTCAGACGACGCTAGAACAACTGACGAACCGTCGTGGTCTATCGTCGTCTTATTTAGTTGAGGTAGTTGTCTTCAAAGTTGGAAACTTTCCCTCTTTGTCTGTATATTTTATCAAACTTGGAAAGAAGTAAAATGATTTTGGCCAGAAAAAAGGTAAAAAGATTTTTCAAACAAAAAACGTATGAGCATGCAAAACAGTAACCAAAATAGTGAAAATGAAAGCTTACCTTTTGCGTGCAATGAAAGCAAGAGGAAGATGATCGATGTTTAAGTTCAGAGACGACGAAGAAGACGAGAGGAAGACGATGAGAAACTCTGACAATGCTCTGACAAGGAAAAAAGACGAAAAGGTTTCTCTGGGAGATTGAAATTTTTAATCGGGTTTGGAAACAGTGCATGTGTAAGTCGAAAAGTTGCTTACATATAAAATCATTTCAAAAAAATAATACGGCGGTTACATTTAACTACGTCGTTTTTAACTAACACGACGCAATATTTTTCGTTCGACGTGGAATCATTTCATTTAACGTCGTTAGGTTTAATATAACAGACGTGGATTTTAATTTTTAAATTATGAATAGAATTTTTTTTCCCGTGACCCTTCAGTTTATTTTTCAATTACAGTGCGTTATAAATAGAGTTTTTTTTCCGGAGGAAATTTAAAACGAAGGAAATTAATATTCTGCAATATGTAAAGTTTCTTTTTTGGATGACAGATTTAAATAAAATAAGAATATAAAAACAACGAATGTGTAAGTCAAGTAGACGAAAAGTTGCTTACATATAAAACCATTTCAAAAAAATAATACGGCGGTTACATATAACTACGACGTATAAAGTACAAAATACGACGGTAAATTTAACTTCGGACGTGGTAAATAAATACGACAGTAGTGTTGTAGGTACCGTCGTAGTAAACTCAAAAATTAAAGTACATAAGTAATAACTCGCGTCATGGTAGATTATTTAAGACGTCGTGATTATTAATGTACCGACGTGGAGTTCTGTAATATACGTCAGTAATGCCGACGTTGATTTTACAATTTAAACGGCGGTTTTTTGGTAAGGACCGCCGTTGGTTTTAAAAATTTATTCTATAAATTTGTCGCTTTCATTCATTTTCGCGGTTTACATTTAGGGTTCCAAGTTCTTCCTCTCTCAGAGACACTGTCTCTCACATCTCAAAGACAATAATTTGGATGTCTTTCTCAAGAAGAAGCTTGTCAACTAGCCTTCTCACTTCCTTGATCAAGCCTGATAGGACACTTAGTGCTTCTGAATACTCCTTGCTTTCCATCAAAAGAGATGCAAGCCTGGCCTCCACTCGCTGTCGAAGGAAAGTTCGCTTCTCAGGGAAATCTGAAGATCAGATGTGCCTGATCCTCTGCTTGATTTTCTTGCCTAAGAAGATCCGTCGGATTTGTGATAGCTTCTTCCTTTATCCGTAGAGCTTCAGAAGAAGAAGATGGGTTCCAAGAATGCGATAAAGAATAGAAATGGCTTCAGATGGCCTCTAAAGTATGAGCAATTGAATCAGTAGTTTCTGGGAGATATGATGAAGACATTGTCAATGCTTTGAACTATACAAGTCCTGCAGAAAGATAAAGGACCAAACTGTTAAAGAAACTGAAACAACGGCGGTTTTCTGTTCTACCGTCGTCTTTTCTCGTCGTCTATATTAAGGTAAGATGGCGGTAGATTTATAATTACCGACGTAGATTATTTTGTTAAACGTCGTTAAGTGTACTACAACCGACGTGGATTTTATTTTTAAATTATAAATAGAGTTTTTTTTCCCGTATTCTTTCAGTTTTAGTTTTCAATTACAAAGCGTGATAAATAGATTTTTCTTTCCCGAGGAAATTTAAAATGAGGGAAATTAATGTTCTAGAATTTGTAAACTAACACGACGCAATATTTGCAAATCTGTGTCATCTGTTAAGATTATGATGTGGAACAGAGTTCCATCTGGTAAGATTTCGTAACCCTTGGGATCTCAGACAAATCTGATTATGTCGGCGGTGTTCTATATAAACCGTCGTGGTTATTTCAATTCTTGTCATTAAGTAGATCTACCGACGTAGGATAAGAAAATCAAAGAAAAAAATTGTTAACAAAAATTCTTATTAAGACGACCGTTAAAATTAAAGGTACGACGAATAAAATGAATAAATATGACGTTAAATTTTATTGTACGATTTAAAGATAACGTCGTAGAACTATACGAGAATGACGTCGATATATTTATATTTTCCGTCGTTGTAAATTAATTTAATACGGCGATATTTTGTATTTTAAAGCCGTGGATTTGTTTGTAATTATACGGCGTCTTATACGAAAACCTCGTCGTGTTATTTTATGAGTAAAAACGGCAGTTTTTATTGAAATCGTCGTCTTTACTTTCTACGTCGGTCGATTCATAACTTCTGCCGTTCTTTGTTGGCATTGATTTTACACTGCGGAAATCTGTTTCAAATAGACGTCGGTTGTTTAATTATGTACGTCGTTGTTTTTGAACAGCCATTTGAATCTCCATTTTTTAGTTGTCTAAGGTTGTATTACACGACGGTGTTTTTAGAACCGTCGTCTTTTTATAAACCACGACGGTTTTCACTTAGACCGTCGTTGTTTTCTGGTCGTCTTTTTCACTTTTTGTAGTAGTGGGACTTACCTATTCTTTGTAATTTGGATCCATATCTTTGTAAAATAAGGTTTTACGATTATGAGAACCTTAATGTTGTAATCGTGGTGCAAAAATATGTAAATCATTACCTAAATCGTGTAACCTACATGTTTATGGATCCTCTTTACAACGTTATGGTACCCTTGTATCCCAAAATTGTAAAATCGGCCCATAATCTTGTAAACCCTCATTTTACTAGAATAAGGACCTAATTTACATCCTCATGGTCTACACTTACCAATTCCTTGTAATGTAGATCCATATCCTTGTAAAATAAGGATTTACAACATTAAGGATTATGAGAACCCTAACGTTGTATTTGTAGTGCAAAAACTTATAAATCACTACCTAAATAGTGCAACGTACATGTTTATGGATCTATTTTATAACTTTTTGGTACCCTCGTATCCCAAAATTGTAAAATCGGCCCTTAATCTTGTAAACCCTCATTTTACTAGAATAAGGACCCCAATTTACATCCTTATGGTTTAGACTTACCAATTGTTTGTAATGTGGATCCATATCCTTGTAAAATAAGGATTTACAATATTATGAGAACCCTAATGTTGTAATGGTGCAATAATCTGTAAATCATTACCTAAATCGTGTAACCTACATGTTTATGGATCCTCTTTACAACGTTATGGTACCCTTGTAACCCAAAATTGTAAAATCGGCCTTTAATCTTGTAAACCCTCATTTTACTAGAATAAGGACCTAATTTACATCCTCATGGTCCGCACTTACCAATTCATTGTAATGTGGATTCATATCCTTGTAAAATAAAGATTTACAACATTAAGGATTATGAGAACCCTAACGTTGTAATCGTGGTGCAAAAACTTATAAATCACTACCCAAATCGTGTAACTTACCTGTTTTTGGATCCTCCTTACAAGGTTATGGTACCCTCGTGTCCCAAAATTGTAAAATCGGCCCTTAGTCTTGTAAACCCTCATTTTACTAGAATAAGGACCCAATTTACATCCTCATGGTTTGGAGTTACCAATTCCTTGTAATATAGAACCATATCCTTGTAAATAGGTATTTACAACATTATGGATTAGGTGAATCCTAATGTTATAATCCTGGTTCAAAAACTTGTAAATCGCTACCCAAATCTTGTAACTTATAAGTTTTAAGATCCTCTTACAATGTTATGGTACTCTCATATCCAAACTACTGTAATACCGGTCCTTAATCTTGTAAACCATCGTCTTTACTAGAATAAGGCCCCCATTTTAAATCCTTAAGGTCCACACTTATCAACTCCTTGTAATGTTGATCTATGTCCTTATAAAATGGGGATTTACATGGGACGCTAGGGGATTAGTAACTTTCTTCTCCTTCATTACGTCATTTAGTATTTTATTATGTTACAATACATATATAAAAAATTTAGTATTTTAGTTGAAATTATACATATTATATGTAAATACTATATTTATGAGTGGATATTCTTATTAATTTTTTTTTTAATGGATGGGAAAGGGGAAACCTATATAACAAGGATATGAACCAAAAATCAGAGGAGGAACATGAATATGAGGATGCCAATATATTAAATTATTTGTTTAGGCATAGAAATAAGTTTGTAAAAGCATATTTTGAATATGCTATGAGTCATATTCAAGAAATAATATATAATTTTAGTTTTAAGACATTTCTCCCAAATTATTTAGAATTAGCTTGAATTCTAAAATTTTGTATATGAGAAGCAAATGAGATGGTAACTCAATCACTTTCTTCCCCTTTATTATCTCATTTAGTATTTTGTTATGTTACATTCTTATATAAAATTTTGAGTATTTTAATTGAAATTGTATATATTATATGTAAATATCATATTTATATATTATATATTGATTATAAAGTGCATATATATTATTTAATTATTATATTATTGTATATTCTTATTTAACAATTTTTTTTATTGATTGGAACATGAACCAATTATATTACAAAGATATGAACCCAAAAACAGAGAAGGATCATAAGGAAAATTTTTGTTGGATGATGCTATGAGTCATCTTTTGTTATAAAGACATTTGTTTAAAGTTATTTTTAGAATAAGCAGGAATACATATATATTTTTATATAATAATATGTCATCTTGAGAAGTAATAATAGTGTGGCTTCAGAGTATGTCATATAATATTTATTATAATATAAGTGAATATTTATTGATATTATGTCTTAAAAGTTGAATATCTTATCATTGATTGATATTAAACACGTAAACGAGTTATACTACGCAGTTGTATTTTAGTTCCTTATAGTAATTTATTCACATTTAAGAAATAACAAAACAAAAAGAATAGTTTAGATGTTCAAAAATTGTATTTGGTTACAAGTGAAAAAAAATATTTCAGTTTTGCCAATTGGATTTATATAAAGTTAACCAAGTTTTATTGATTTTGGTTACAAGTTATATAAAGCAACCTCTAACTCATGAATCATGAAAAAATCTACAAATGTTGTGAAATAATTGAAATAATTGTAACAACATTATAGTCCACCCTAATCCATAACACTGTAATACCCTAATTTATAAAGAAAATGATACATAGTACCAAGATAAGAATGGACTTTGGACGAGTAAAATTATGTCATTATCCTTGTAAACACAACTGAAAATCTTGTAATCTACGAGAAAACTTGTAAACTTTCTATTTTTATACTCGTTTTTCTTGATTTTAATCCTAACAATGTAATATAAAATACATGGCCATGTTAGGAAAAGAATATAAATTTATAATACTTCGTGGATGTCTACAAAAGTACAACCATGTAACATAGATATCAGCAAGTAATATAGTTCTTATTTTAGAAATTGATTTCAACCAATTAAATATATAGAACTCGAGGTGAAAAAATTTGATGGATAAAGACTTTCAAGCTCTCAAATAAATATTGATGCGCATTCACCAATTCTATGAAACAAAATAAACAAAAAAATTAAAACTATCAACCTCAATTGATTTTTAAAAACTAGGCATAAAATACAGAGGAATTAACCACAACTAGCCATTATAATTTATATAAATAAAAACAGCAACTCATAATGAACTTGAGTAAAGCTACAATGAGGTGACATATCGAAATCAGAAGAAAAAAAAAGTCAAACAGTTTTCATAAAAAAAGAGTTTAAAACGGTAACTTTAGATTTATAAAAGCAAACAAATACAATTGCGAAATTCATAAGTATGTCATCGTGAGTTAAAAAGAATAAACTCAATTGAAAAATAATATATCCAATTATATGCCAATTGCCAAACAAAAAGGGTATAATTACATGACCTTTTCTGAGAGTATCATAAAAGACAAATGATGCATGGGTACACCTGGTGCACTATTGAAGGTGCCGCATGGTAGAAGCTATCAAAATCGTCATCCATGATGTGGCTTATGTATGTGCCTAGAAATATTATTATATAAACCTTGCACACCACCCAACACCAACAAAACTCACACACACAACCTCAGCAGAGCAGATCCATCTCCATGTAGCCACCCATGGCTGCTCAGATCACCGGCCCCGAAGCCCAAAACTCCTCTTCCTCTTCCCTTCCCCTCAACGGCCGTGTGGCAATCGTCACCGGAAGCTCGCGCGGCATCGGCGGCGCCATTGCAACCCAACTCCACTCCCTCGGCGCCAAGCTGGTCATCAATTACGCCTCCTCAAATTCAACGCAAGCAGACCAATTAGCTTCCGAGCTCAACAGTTGCGAAAATACCCAATCCAAAGCCATTGCAGTTCGAGCTGACGTCTCAGATCCCGAGCAGGTAAAGCATCTCTTCGACAGAGCAGAGCAAGAATTCGAGACCCAAGCCCACATCGTCGTGAACTGCGCCGGAATTTTGAACCCAAAGCTTCCAACTTTGGCCGAGACGAGCGTGGAGGATTGGGACAAGACCTTCAGCGTGAACGCCAGAGGGGCATTTTTGGTATCTAGGGAGGCGGCGAGGAGGCTGAGACGCGGCGGCGGCGGCAGAATCATCGCGATTTCGACCTCGCTCGTCCGGGCGCTGAAGCCAGGATATGGAGCTTACGCGGCGTCGAAGGCGGCGGCGGAGACGATGACGAAGATTTTGGCGAAGGAGCTGAAGGGGAGCAGGATAACGGTGAATTGCGTGGCGCCGGGGCCCGTTGCGACGGAGTTGTTCTTCGCAGGGAAGAGTGAGGAGACGGTGAAGAAGATTGCAGAGGCTTGCCCTCTGAATCGGCTGGGGGAGCCCAAGGATGTGGCTCAGGTGGTGGGTTTCTTGGCAGGGGATGCTGGGGAGTGGGTCAACGGCCAAGTCATTAGAGTCAACGGTGGATATGTCATCTGATCAATCAAAGTCATATTAATTTTTCTTTTTAATTTTTTTTTATTGTCTTTCCTTTTATTCCAGCCCACTTTTGTGATTATAATAAGAGATTTTGCCAAATGTTTCTTAAATTTTTTCAGTAAACAAAGCAAAAGCAAAAATTAGCAGTTAATTAATTACACAATTAGAAGATCAAGCCGAAAAGAATGGAAAAAGGCACTAATGACAAATAAAACCAAGTTAAGGAGATGCCAAATTGAATACCAAATACAAAGCAATAGAATAGAACTAAAATAATAAGAGAAGCACTTACTGGAACCCTTGACTCATCATCCTCAACATGTATCCATGGTTTGATGGTGAGTTATGTGGCTGATTAGTTCTCAAAAAGAAAATATAGTTTAGTCAAAGTACCGAGAAAGATATTATGTTGAAATGACTTTTCTATTCAAGTATATAGTAAAAAGAAAAGCAATTTTACTTTCACTTATATAATTTTTATGTTAAATGTGTTTTTTTAACCATCACACCCTTAAAATTATTTTAATAATAAAACAAATACTGTGTGGAAAACTATTTTGACTGTAAAATTCGAGAAATTATAGAATGGTACTGTACTACCACGTCAGTTAATAGTACTTCCATTCAAAATATACCATGTGTCACTTTAAAATTTTTTATAATGTTTTATTTTACGGCTGGACTTTTGCCCTCTAGAATAATATTTAAAAAACAAAAAAACCAAAGACGCTGGAAACCAACTCCCACAACAACCCAAATCTTCCTACCTTGCACTACCAACCACCCAACCCAATCGCACAAGGGTTTTGGTTGGCCACCTAGTTAATCTAAAACAAGAACCACATAAAGAAATCACTGGAAATAACAAAAACTGATTATTTCCTTTGTGGTTTCTGTACAAATGATTATCAACAAACCCAAAAAGAAATAACCATCACATACAGAAACTTGTCGAGTCCCTAATGAGCTTGCTTTCTTAATTTTTATTTTCTTAATCCATGGACTATTGGGTTGGGTGGAAGAAGTGCGAGGATGGGGATTGAGTTGTGGTGGGAGGTGGTTTCCGGCGGCTTCTTTGGGTTCTTTCTCTTTTTAAAATTAAAAAAATCTTATTCTAAAGTTAAAAAGAAAGTATTAAATCCAGCTGTAAAAAAAATTATAATTTTTATAAAAAAATGACATATGGCATATTTTGAATGGAAGTACTACCAGCTGACGTGGTAGTATTGTATCATTCTATAATTTCTCGTAAAATTCAACACTATTATAATTTGTCAGAAAAATTCCATAATTTTTAATTTTTAAGTGAACAAATATTGGACTTTTTTTTTTAATTATCTGAAAACTAACATGGGTGTATTCAATTGAGATTGGGGGTGTCCTCGATTGAGATTTTAATAGATTGTTTTGAAGCTTAAAAGTCCAGTGGTATCCAATTAGGATTTTTAAGTAATCAATAAAAATCTGGTGATATTCAATTAAGATTTTTAAATAATCTATCCAAGTCTTGTGGTATTTAATTAGGACTTTTAAAAGATAAGGAAAAGTACGGTGGTATTAAAAAACTTATTGATTTTGAAGTATTTCATTAAATGGTGTATTGTATGAGACTTTTGAGTGGGTGATATAAATAACAAACCCCATAAAAAATCACACCCTCCTATGCCTGATTCTCACGTTTTTTGTTTTTGGGGAAGATGAACAAATGAAGATAAACAAGGTACTGATGTCTTTACAAGGGCTTTGGTTTAACCAGACTCGATCCTTCTGTATTAGTGGATAAACTCAGATAGTTGTCCTTGTTTTCTTTTTCTCTTGGTTGTTTGGTTGCAGAGGTGTTTTCCACCTTTCTTTTGGCTTCATGTTTATACTGTTTGTTTGCTTTCATCTTACGGATAATCTCTTTGCCCAATAAAAAAAGGTGACTCAGATGGCTTACCTTCAGATATCTAAACAATAATTTCAGATACGTTGCTTTCAATAGTTGTTCATATTATGCAATATGCGTGCATTTTTCTCGATAGATTTTTTAGCTCATTTATTTCCTTTGATTTATTTGTCTTTCTTTAGTCAATTTGTGGAATCAATTTGAGTGACAAGTGTTCTGTACTAGTATCATGTCATAGCAGGACCATTTTGAGTTGTTTTCAGCTGTCCAGTTTCTTAATTGAATTGATTCAATCACCTTGTATGTTGTAATATTTATAAATTCAATTAATTCAAGATTTTTCCTTGTTGTAGCTTGTTCCTACGTCAATTCTCAGTTCCAGACCAAGTTCTCTATCCAAAACTTAATAGCTATATGGTTTTAGTTTAATAAAAGTTATGTTTGAATTTTGGGACCAATATGGTTTTAGCTCTAGAACAGGATGATTTGAAGAAAGCCATACATGACAGATAGTAATGATAATTTGAGCTAAGATTGGTGTAACTTCAACTTTCTGCTTCTTTAAAGGCTTGGCATCCTTTAACTAATGGATGAAGGATGGCTAACCTGAATCCAGTCCACACTTCGGTGAAATCTACTTTGGAGAATACAAGAAAGTCCTACATATGAATTAAAAAATCATAAGTAAAATCTTGTAATTACAATCTATTAAAATCATAAAAAAATCTTGTAATTACAAATCATGCTAAAATCTATTACATTAAAATCATGTAATTACAATCTATTAAAAAATCATGCTGAAATCAGATTTGATGTGAGAGAAATCAGTTGTGAGAGAAAGTAGTTTGGCGTTTGGTAAACTTTTTGTTAAAAGTGTTCTTGGTACTCAGTCCTGTATAATCAGAAAATGATTGTCGCATAATCATTAAACCCAGCGCCTCTTCAAAACTCATTCATGCATAATCAGAAAATAAAAACACCTCATTAGTTGCTTTCTCTTATAGCTTTTTCTTACATCAATTTTTAACAATAAGTGATTTTTTCATAGTTTACCAAACGGACTGGGCTTCTCAATTTTTTTTAAATTACTTATCACCTCAAATAAGAAATGCCAAACTGGCACTTAGGGCCGGTTTGGCATTGCTATGCTGTAAAAATAATCGCTGTCGGATATTTTGTGAGAGAAAGCAGTTTGCCATTTGGTAAACTTTTTGTTAAAAGTGTTATTGATACTGATTCCCGCATAATCAGAAAATGATTGCTGCATAATCATTAAACCCAGAGCCTCTTCGAAACTAATTCCTGCATAATCAGAAAATGAAGCACCTGATTAGCTGTTTTCCCTTATAGCTTTCTCTCACAATAATTTTTAAGTAATTTTCTCATAGTTTACCAAACGGACTAGGCTTCCCAAAATTTTAAAAAAATCACTTATCAACCCAAATAATTAATGCCAAATTGACACTTAGTATGAAGCTTGGGTTACAAGAATTTAAATAAATATGAGGAACCCACCAGGCATGGAAAGTAGAAAAACTTCCCTGGCACTTGTACGTCTGGTCAGTAAACCACATCAATATCCCAATGCAATCAAATGCCGCCACCTGTCAAGTATTTTGACTTCTCCTTTCCTATTCCCTTCCATTCTCTCCCTTGAAATGCTCCTCCTTCTTTCTTTTCTTGGTTGAACCTTCAATCCTCCTCATCCCATGATTGACCTGCCTTTAATCCTCACCTGCAATCCACATTTTCTTTTTTTGGTCTAAACCTTTAGTCTTTTGCTCCCTTTTAAATCTCAATTCTTTAACTCTCTCTTCCAAATTACAAGGCTCAAATAATTGAGAATGAGGAGAGCCATGAAAATGAAACCAAGCAAAAACTTGAATCATTACCCATCAAAACAAAAAAACATAACCTAAAAAACCCATTAGATGAGAAAGAGAATTATGGTTTTGGTGGAAGGGCTACATGAATTAAAAAAGGGACACTACTTCCCTCATTCCTTGGAAGGAGACATTCTTATTCCTTGCAAATCACAGTTTAACACATATGCAAAAAATTTTATCAAAAACACCAACAACAAAAAAAAATCTTTACACACATGTCTGCTGATGTTGGCTCACCTGAACATGTGGAAAGATTGAAGGAAACATACGATCAAAAGAGTTAAATTAGTTTTGACTAGGCTCTACTGCTCGAGCAGAAACTACAGGCGCTCGAGCAACATAACGGTACTTTAGGCGCTCGAGCAATGCGAGTGGAGCTTGTGCCAGAGGCGCGAATCTAGCTCGTATCCTTGGAGAATATGGACAGATTTTCTCATAGTTTTGGAGTCCTTTAAGTTTCCTATTCCTTGTATAATTGTACTAAATCTCTATGACATATAAACAGACACTTTAGCGCTAGATTATTGTAACGTGAGAAAGCTAATGTAGCAAACTGGGTATGAGCCAAGGGTGGGAGAAAAGAGATCTAGGGTTTGTGAGAGATTAAATGGGGTTCTTCATTGTAACCAAAGTGGTTATTTCATACTAGTGAATTTCTCAAGGATCACCAAGAGGACGTAGGTATAACGCTGAACCTCTATAAATTCTTGTGTTCTTTGTGTGCGTGTTTATTTTTCAATTGGTGTGTTCTTCATCTTTGTGTGGCTTGTATGTGATAGTTGCATAGTCCATCAACGATAAGGTCTTAGAGTGTTCACAACAAGTGGTATCAGAGCCTAGTTATGGCGGGAATTAGTTTATGCCCAAGTGTTCTTACAACTTTAAGAGTGACAATGTGTTGATGATGGCAGGTGACAAGGAGGGAGAAAGTTCCATGTGTGTCGAGTACGAAGGTGGAGTTGAAGCAATTCATCATTTTTTTTCCCAGAAAAACAACCACCACTTTTCTTGGGAGGGAGCGATACAAAGTGATTGCTTGTCTTTAAATCCAATTCGGAATTATTGTTATTGTTAAGGGTAAACAACACCATCCTTTCACACAACAAATTCATCTCATCTCCCTTCCATATGATTTGGCTGCCACTAAACCCAAAACTGAAACTAAAATCTTCAAATTATGAATCAATCAAAATCTAACAAAAGAAAATAAAGAATTGCTTGCTCTTAGTCTTACTCCCAATTTCAAAGCTTGCCTCTTTGAGTTTTGATTGGTGTGGCTAATTGGTTACGAATACTAGTGCACTGCAGAAGAAGAGATTTTGAGATGGATGAGACATGCACCATAAACTTGGCTAGGTTTCTTAAGATTTGTAAGCAGAGTGACTTTAATAGGGGCAGAGAGAGAGAGAGAGAGAGAGGTCAGGGACGGAGGAAAGAAAGAAAGAAAAAAAAGAAAAAAAAAAGAAAAGTAAGAGAGAGAAGAGGAAAAATTGATGGGGGCCTTTTTTCGATTTTTTAATTTATTATAATATAAAAGTCAACTCAGGTTAATTATAGGATATGTGTCACCCTTTAGGGGTGGTGATAAGCAAGAATACTCCTTTAAAAAAGGTTGGGTTTGACACAAGCCTTTTATTTATTTAATTTTTTTTTTGGTCCAAAAAGCTCGGGTTTTTTTTTGGAATTACAAAAGGTTTGGGTTTTTATAACTCAAAATTTGTCTTCTGTAATACTTTCGCAAATATTAGATAAAGATTTCAGGGAAGTATTTGGAGGAGAGGAATGGGAGATAAGTAGATAAGTTGATAAGGTAGAAGAGCTTGATGGGGTGTGGGGGAGAGAGAGAGAGAGAGAGAGAGAGAGAGAGAGAGAGAGAGAGAGAGAGAGAGAGAGAGAGAGAGATTGAAGGTTCATACCAAAAACAAACAAAAAAGTTGCATGGTCAAGAGAACCGAAGGGAAAAGGAAAAGAAAGGTGAATATTAGGGGTGGGGAGGATTAAAGTTCCAGACATGAAGCGAAAAAAAAGAAGAAGATAAAATAGTGTTTCAGGGGAGATAGAGCAAAAGGGAAGAGGAAATGAGAAGTCAAAATGCCTGAGCGGCATTTGATTGATTTGGGATACTGATGTGGTTTGATGACCTAACGTACCCGTGCCATGGAAGTCTTTTTCCATGGGAAGGTACAAGAATTGCATAATGCAAATTATGCCCCACAAAACTATTGAGCAAGCGAGAGTATGAGAAACTTCCATGGCCACAATCATGTCAAAGAACAAATACAGCCCAAAACATGGTCCTTTGGCCAACCCAATAGAATGGCCAAACAAACCAACTGCTTGAGTATTTGGCTATGGATGCTAATGCAAAAATGACAACAATAAAAAATCCCAAAAAACATAACTCACAGACCTCCCTGGTAAAAGACGGACATGACCCCTTCCTGAGGCTTTCTTAGGAGAACTGACTCAGTGATGCTAAAGACGTCCCGCAACTTGTGCACGTCGTCCGTGGTGATCACATTAATAAAGCCATGAATGGACCACCTCTGATTAGCCTCGCCCCTAGATCTCAAGTAATGAGCCACTGGAGCTGGTTAGGAAGACGAAGTACTAGGGACCTTAGTGATCCCGACCAAATCTCCTACATGTTGGTTGGCTCCTTCGCTCGTTTGCCCTTTAGGCTCCTCAAACAAGCAAAAATCCAAATAATCACTTGCGGTGTGACTCTCGTGATCCCCCTATTACATTCCTACTAATCCTTAAAAAATGACCGAAAGGTTGTTTGTGGCCACTCGTCTATTGATTTTGACTCGTCACTATGACCAGATATAATGTGTAGCAAGTTGGTGCAAAACATACAAAAGGAACGAGTGAGGAAAAAAAAAAAAAAAGCTAGAAGACAAAACAAGACACATGACACTAGGAACAATGGAAAATGGGTCAGGGGTGCTTATGCCCACCAATGTCCCCCAAACGAAACTTAGGGATTTTAGGCCCACTGCCCACCTTCTAGTGCCCAAAGAAAACTTAGGCCCAACTTGCTTAAGTGCAGTACCTTTAAATGCTTCTTTGCGGAAAAATCTAACTTAGGCATAGGAGGATGGTTGGTGGCCCCACTACTACCTCCAGTGACCTTTTCTCTGTTTTCTTTCTCAGAAAGTCAACATCCATTATCCGCAACAGTACAATCCCCCCAAAGGTGCAAGAAAAGAAGCTTGACAGAAGTACATTTCTCAAATCCAAAAAGGTCATCCTTGAGGAAGGATGGGCCGAAAAGGATTCAGACATACTTTGATTTTGTGGTGCATAAAACTTCCAATCTTAACCAATATTTTTGACCGAGATGGTCCTTGAATTTATGTTTGAGTTTCATTTTAATGCTCCAACTAATTATTTCACACCAATGGTCCTCCACTTCTCTGTTTGTGTCAAAGTATTCCCACTGTCAAACACCCCCCCCCACAACCAAAAAAAAAAAGAAGCAAAATTGTAGCAATGGTCTCTGGAATAAGGCCCCACTTTACTTTCCGTCCCTCATATTGCTAAATTGTTATAGTGGTACTTTAATTATGCCTCTAGTTTCAGAAACCATCCTTTCCGTCATCTCAGTCAACTTTTTCCGTTAAATTTGAGGGCATATTTTTCTTTTCAAGTGCTAGATTGAATAGAGGCTCTCCATATCAGCAATCTCTCAAATTTATGGCGCTAAACTTGAACCTCAATGACATGTTAGCAATTTCTATTAATATTAGGGCACTCGGCGAAAAAAAAATTTACAGAGGAAGCAGAAAGGAGATGTCGCAGAGTTCGAGCAACCGTAACGCATGGATGCTTTGCAATTGTGGGGGAGCTATTAAAAGATGGACTTCATGGATAGATTCGAATCCTAGGAGAAGATTTGAGGCTTGTGAGAATAATCGGGTAATTCATTTGTCTGGATTTTGTGTTTTTTGGTCCATGGATTTTAGATCTCACCTTGGTTACAAAAAATTCTTCAAAAGAACAAAGGCAAGGCTCATTATTGGGGGTGGGTGGACGAAGAGATATGCCCACGAGGAAAGGAAGTTCTTCCTCCGTTGTTAAGCAAAATGAGATGTATGGAGCAGGAACTGAATCAAATAGAAGAAGATAATTAAGGACTGAAAGATAAGATCAGAGCAATTAAGCAAGAAAACAAGGAATTGACTGCAGCAGTTGGAAGACTGGGAAGGCAGAAAATGAAGATGGATGAGAAAATTATGGTATATCGACATAAAGGGAAACTAATGTGGGTGGGTCTTTTATGGAATGGGTTCTTGGTATCATGGTAGCAATGATGATGATTAAGATCCTAAATTTGTTTGAAAAAATTCTTGAGAATTTGATAATCAAATAGTGAAATGTGTAATGAGTTTGGTACATTTGTGTCATTGCACAACTTGAATCCAAAGTTAGGTACATTTGTGCCATTTGCATAACTTGAATCCAAAGTTTGGTACATTTGTGCCATTTGTGTCATTGTAATGTGTAAGTGTATACTTACATCACTTAAGAGATAATTTGACAAACTTGAATCCAAAGTTTACATGAGTTCCAATTGCATACTCCATATACGTAACCAAATTTCAATCAGTGTTCATGCTCAAAATATGCCTTCCAAATACAAATTTCCAACCAATATCAAATGTCTAGCCCTAGATAGCAAAAGATGGTTCCAAAACCTAACCCAAACATCAAACCTAACCAGCAAAACACCAAATTGTTCAAAACATCACTCTCAAATTCCCAAATACTCAAGCAATTACATATCAAAAACTCCAACCTAACCAAAAACTCAAGCAATTATACATCATGATGTTTGGCCAAATTTTGTTTGCATTTAGAAACATTATCATGGTCTCCAAGGTCTAGCCCTCTTTGCAGGAGATTTAAATATGATACCGTGGCTTGAAACTGGCTGAGGTGAAGATTGGCTAGTTTTTGGTGGTCTAATCCTCTTTGCAAGAGATTTAAATCTACTAAGTTAGCTTGAAACTCACTGAGGTGAAGATTGGCCAGTGTTTGGCAGTCTTAAAAATGGTTGAGATGATGATTGCACAACGTTTGACGGTGTTGAAAAGGATGAATCTCCATTGTTTTGGGAGGGGCTGTGAAGCAACTGGTGTTTTCCCTTTCTCATTCCCATCTCCATTTTCCCTTTCTCATTCCCATCTCCAACTTTCAACAACATATAGCAAAAGTTTAGGAACATAATTTTAAAACATGAACTTATAAAACAATCAATAAGATGTTACACTTACTGATGAAGAGCTAGGTTGTTTGCCCCTTCCTCTACCACCATCCCTTATTGCACCTCTATGTACGCCCCTTCCTCTACCTCTTGCAGGCCTTCTTGGCCCATTAGATTGGTCCTACAATGAAAAAAAAAAACTTGGTGTTAGTTACTGGGCCCAATACAAATGCATAGTAACCCTAATATATAAAGCTACCTCAACTACCTCAGTTACACCTTGGTTGCTAGAATTAGCAGCACCTCCTTATTCAAAGTGTCCTTTTTTATTGTGTCCTTCCTGGCCACAAATAGAACACCTGATCATGCTAAAAACCATTCTCAATTTTGCAGGGGGTGGAATGTAATTAGGTAGTCTAGGATTTTGAGGGACTTACTTCAACCTTAGAAGCCTCTTTGTTTCTTGATTTCTTGGGTCTTGTAAGGAGGAGGTCTAATCAAAGGCAAATTTGTCTTTTTCATTGATCCATGGATGTTACAGGGTGGACCATTGGATCATATGAGGAGAGGTAAATAGTTTGGCTATAACACTCATGTGCATAGTCATACACATTTTCTTGTCTATGAAAAATGTAGGTCGCTAAATCACTACTACAAAAAGTGAAAAAGACGACCAGAAAACAACGACGGTCTAAGTGAAAACCGTCGTGGTTTTTAAAAAGACGACGGTTCTAAAAACACCGTCGTGTAATACAACCTTAGACAACTAAAAAATGGAGATTCAAATGGCTGTTCAAAAACAACGACGTACCTAATTAAACAACCGACGTCTATTTGAAACAGATTTCCGCAGTGTAAAATCAATGCCAACAAAGAACGGCAGAAGTTATGAATCGACCGACGTAGAAAGTAAAGACGACGATTTCAATAAAAACCGCCGTTTTTACTCATAAAATAACACGACGAGATTTTCGTATAAGACGCCGTATAATTACAAACAAATCCACGGCTTTAAAATACAAAATATCGCCGTATTAAATTAATGTACAACGACGGAAAATATAAATATATCGACGTCATTCTCGTATAGTTCTACGACGTTATCTTTAAATCGTACAATAAAATTTAACGTCGTATTTATTCATTTTATACGTCGTACCTTTAATTTAAACCGTCGTCTTAATAAGAATTTTTGTTAACAATTTTTTTCTTTGATTTTCTTATCCTACGTCGGTAGATCTACTTAATGACAAGAATTGAAATAACCACGACGGTTTATATAGAAGACCGCCGACATAATCAGATTTGTCTGAGATCCCAAGGGTTACGAAATCTTACCAGATGGAACTCTGTTCCACATCATAATCTTAACAGATGACACAGATTTGCAATTAGAGAGACAATTTTTTGGAAGTTGATGATGTGTGTGCGTTTGTGTATCTACAAATATTATACCTAACGTCGTTGCAAATTTGCAATCAGAGAGACAATTTTCAACGACGGTTATATTATACCTAACGACGTTTAAAAAACAAATCAACGTCGCTCAACAAATATATTACGTCGTCTTAGTCTTACTTAAGACGACGAAAAACGACGACAGTAATACAAAAACAGTCGTTGTTTTTATATTCTTATTTTATTTAAATCTGTCATCCAAAAAAGAAACTTTACATATTCCAGAACATTAATTTCCTTCATTTTAAATTTCCTCCGGAAAAAAAAACTCTACTTATAACGCACTGTAATTGAAAAATAAACTGAAAGGTCACAGGAAAAAAAATTCTATTCATAATTTAAAAATTCAAATCCACGTCGGTTATATTAAACCTAACGACGTTAAATGAAAAGATTCCACGTCGCAAAATAAATATTGCGTCGTGTTAGTTAAAAACGACGGCATAACAAAAAACCGTCGTTGTTTCAAACTGAATTAATTTAAAATTTCTTCGGGAAAGCAAAATCTATTTATAATTTCCTCGGGTTAGTAATATTGCGTCGTGTTAGTTTACAATTCTAGAACATTAATTTCCCTCATTTTAAATTTCCTCGGGAAAGAAAAATCTATTTATCACGCTTTGTAATTGAAAACTAAAACTGAAAGAATTCGGGAAAAAAAACTCTATTTATAATTTAAAAATAAAATCCACGTCGGTTGTAGTACACTTAACGACGTTTAACAAAATAATCTACGTCGGTAATTATAAATCTACCGCCATCTTACCTTAATATAGAAGACGAGAAAAGACGACGGTAGAACAGAAAACCGCCGTTATTTCAGTTTCTTTAACAGTTTGGTCCTTTATCTTTCTGCAGGACTTGTATAGTTCAAAGCATTGACAATGTCTTCATCATATCTCCCAGCAACTACTGATTCGATTGCTCATGCTTTAGAGGCCATCTGAAGCCATTTCTATTCTTTATCACATTCTTGAAACCCATCTTCTTCTTCTGAAGCTCTACGGATAAAGGAAGAGGCTATCACAAATCTGACGGATCTTCTTAGCCAAGAAAATCAAGCAGATTTCCCTGAGAAGCGAACTTTCCTTCGACAGCGAGTGGAGGCCAGGCTTGCATCTCTTTTGATGGAAAGTAAGGAGTATTCAGAAGCACTAAGTGTCCTATCAGGCTTGATCAAGGAAGTGAGAAGGCTAGTTGACAAGCTTCTTCTTGTGGACATATATTTGATGCGAATAAGCTCAATTTCTCTTTGAGAAAGACATCCAAATTATTGTCTTTGAGATGTGAGAGACAGTGTCTCTGAGAGAGGAAGAACTTGGAACCCTAAATGTAAACCGAAAATGAATGAAAGCGACAAATTTATAGAATAAATTTTTAAAACCAACGGCGGTCATTACAAAAAAACTGCCGTTTAAATTGTAAAATCAACGTCGGTTTGACCGACGTATATTACAGAAATCCACGTCGGTACATTAATAAAAACGACGTGTTAAATAATCTACCATGACGCGAGTTATTACTTATGTACTTTAATTTTTGAGTTTACTACGACGGTACCTACAACACTACTGTCGTATTTATTTACCACGTCCGAAGTTAAATGTACCGTCGTATTTTGTAATTTATACGTCGTAGTTATATGTAACCGCCGTATTATTTTTTTGAAATGGTTTTATATGTAAGCAACTTTTCGTCTACCTGACATACACATGCGCTGTTTCCAAACCCAATTAAAAATTTCAATCTCCTAGAGAAAACTTTTAGACTTTTTTCCTTGTCAGAGCACTGTCAGAGTATCTCATCGTCTTCCTCTCGTCTTCTTCGTCGTCTCTGAACTTAAACATAATCTTCCTCTTGCTTTCATTGCACGCAAAAGGTAAGCTTTCATTTTCACTATTTCGGTTGCTGTTTTGCATGCTCATACGTTTTTTGTTTGAAAAATATTTTTACCTTTTTTCTGGCCAAAATCATTTTACTTCTTTCCAAGTTCGATAAAATATACAAACAAAGAGGGAAAGTTTCCAACTTTGAAGACAACTACCTCAACTAAATAAGACGACGGTAGCTTCTTATTTACGTGGTTAAATATGTAGACCACGACGGTTCGTCAGTCGTTCTAGCGTCGTCTGAAAATTGACAAAGTTGTTTTTAAAATTATAGTCTTTTTTTTATTTGCTTGTTTAATTGCAGGTTTGATTTCTCTGAACAATGGTTTTTGTTTTTCCCTAATTTGATAAAATATAAAGAAAAAGAAAGTAGGATTGGTATCTAATATAGACGACAGTATCTTATTGTTTTACGTCGTGTGAATGTTAATACCACGACGTCATATTAAAATACCGTCGTCTATATAAGATTCCAAAACTTTCTTTCTTGGCCTTGTATTTTATCAAATTAGAAAACAAAAACCATGGTTCAGAAAAATAAAATCTGCAATCAAACATTCACAGAGAAAGAAAGAAGGGTTTTGGATCCTTATATAGACGACGGTATATTACTATTGACGTCGTGTGAACATAAATACCACGACGTTATATAAATATTTCGTCGTTTATAGTTAATTATCACGTCGTTTATAAGTTATTATTACGTCTTATTTTATATTATTTCGTCGTTGTTTAATTACCTTGGTTTTAAACATTTATTACGTTTGAGATTATTTCATTGCGTCGTTTAAAATCATATCATACGTCGTATTTTATTAATAACCGTCGTTTGTGTTCTTAATCTTTTCCTGAAATATTTTCACTTGCAGTTTTGTCTGTAAAAATGGTTTCTCACCAAGACCAAAGTAAGGACTCTGGCTCCAAGAAAAATGGAGGTAAGGAGCTTGGAATGATAACTCCTGAAGAGAAGTCTTCGAAGAAGATGAAGTTTGCTTCATCATCTGCTGAGACAGAACGAACCAGCACGACAACAATCTCTGATGATTCAAAGTCTGGTCGAGGTATGAGCACAATGCCTCGTGTTGTGAAGAGAAAACTTCAGAAACTCAGGCCAATTGTTGAGTACAATAAAAGGGGGAAAGGAATTGGCCAAGCACATAGTGAGATGCAGTCTTACATTGGTGTGTTGGCACGCTCCAGAGTTCCACTTGTGGACATGAAATGGGCTCAAATCCCCAAGGATATAAAGGAGCAGATTTGGGAAGCAGTTGACATTGCTTTTGTGGTAGGTCAAGGGGGCAAGAACTCTGTGTTAGCTTCTGCTGCCAAGAAATGGAAGGATTTCAAGTCTACACTAACGAGGCATTATATCCTTCCATACACCAATGACAGGGAGAGATTAAGCCAACCCCCTGAAACATATAAATTCATAGAGAAAGCACAATGGGATGCCTTTGTAGCTTCAAGGTTATCCAAATATTTTGAGTCTGTGCATTCTCAACATGCACAGATTAGGGAGAAACTTGAGTACAATCATCGATTGTCTCGAAAAGGATATGCTGGTTTGGAGGATCAATTGGAGGAAACCCTGCCTGGGGTAGAAATTGATCGATCTACCTTATGGAAGAGAGCTAGACAGGACAAACATGGTAACATCCCGGATCCAAAGGTGGCAGAGAAAGCAAAATTAATTGTAAGCCTACTCACTCTGTTTTAAATTTTTATTAAACTGTGAATAATTCTTATTACGTCTTATGTTATATTTTGCGTAGTGTGAATGATATTACCACGTCGAAATTTTTTAAAAAACGTCGTTAAAGGTCTAAATCAGGAATCACTACTCTATTTTCTGTAATTATAGCATAAGATGTCGGTGGTTCATTTTCGCGTCGTTTGTATTAAATTACTACGTCGAAATGTTTTAAACAAGGTCGTTAAAGGTGTGAATATTGAATCATCCCTCTGTTATCTGTAAATAAAGCATAAGACGTCGGTGGTTTATTCATTTCGTCGTTTTAAAAAACTAACCACGTCGGTATAACTACCGTCGTGATAAATTATAATAACGTCGATTTATATGTTACTGCGTCGTCTGAAATTATATAATACGTCGTTTGTATATAAATAACCGTCGTGTGTTTTTTGTTCTTACTTTTTTATATATCTTTGTTTTAGGATGAATTGCAAAAGCAAGTCTCGGAAGGCAAAGTCACTGTATCTGGCAGCAATGATGTGCTGACCATGGCTTTGGGCCCCGAGCATCCAGGCAGAGTGAGAGAGGTAGGTGCTGGGATTTCCCCAAGGCAGTATTTCAATTTACCCAAACCACAGAGGATGAGCTTTGACGACCGTTTAAAGGACAGTTTAAGAGTTCTCCTTCAAGAAGAGAATAAAAAGATGGAGGCTAAAGCAAGGGAAGAGGCTTTAAGGATGCAGGCTAGAACCAAGCAATTGGTAGAGGCTGAGAGGGAGCATTTCCTGAGTCAGCTTTCCCAATTAATTCCCAATTTTGATCCAAGCATGCTTAAACCAAGAATTAGCCAAAGTCCCAAAAATTCAATGTCTGACAAAGCAAGCTGCTCTGGAGGTGATGTGAGATCCTTACATTTTGAGGATGATACTGCCAAAAATGGGAAACATCAGGAAGAAAAGGTAACATATCTGAACTTTGAATTCTCTGTTTTTTTAAAAACTATTAGACGTCGTTATTTTTAATAAAACCGTCGTTTGAAATACATACCACGACGTTTTAAAAATAAACTGTCGTTTGTATTTCAATACCACGTCGTATTTAGTTTACTTGTTTTACACGCCATTAAACGTCGTTATTTTTAAAACTTTGTGGTTTTTAGACGACGGGGTTAGTCATTCCCGACGTAATAGATGAAGAGAAAAAAGAAGAAAAACAAGATGAAAAGGAGAAAGAAGATGAAGAAAAGCATGACGACCAGGTATGTTCACATAACTTTGCCTGTTTTATTTGTTTTTCAAAATTTCAGACGTCGATATTTTTCTTTAAACCGTCATTTGTTTACAACTTAGACGGCGGAATTTTGTTTAAGACGTAATAAATTATTCACGACGACGGTTTTTTCGCCGTTGTTTAAATTCTTTTCAGACGACGTTTTGTTCCTTAAACTGTCGTTTTTATTGAATTACCACGTCTTTTTTTTTATTTCTTTAAACATGTTTTTGAAGTTGTTGATTATTCAAATATGGAGGCGCCATCTTCTTTAAAATTCCTTTGTCGTTATGTGGAAACGACACTCGTGCCTCAGGATAAGACCCTGAACTTTACAATTGATAAGGAGGTGTTTGGTCTAGAGCGCGATACCTTCCTCCTGCCTGAAGATATTACACAATTTGCAGGCATGGAAGAAATAGGAGCTACGGTCATTGCTGTATATATGAGGTTTGTCATTCTAAAATAACCACGTCGTTAGTATGTACCGTCGTTATTGCGTCGTCTTAACTAACTAACCACGTCATTAGTATGTACCATCGTGATAAATACATTATAACGTCGTTGTCTATTTCAGTACGTCGTGTGAAATTTTATAATACGTCGTTTTGTTATACATAACCGTCGTGTGTTTTTTTGTGCTGACTTGTTTATATTATTTTATATATTTAGGTACTTACACGATGTTTTGAAACAAGCAAATATGTGCAGCATGGTAGGCTTTATCGACCCTGCTACAGTTAGTGCCAACTCTGGCACAATAGCTGACAGATCACGCCTGGTAGCAGCTCGACTTCAAAGGACTGACGGTGAACAGATTTTCATGATGCCTTACAATCCAGGGTTAGTCTCCTTAACAGGATTTTGTTTTTATGATTTTCAATAAATGACAGCGTATAAACTAACCACGTCGGTGTTTTATTTTATTGAGTCGTTTGAAACTACTAACCACGTCGGTAGTTATTTATCGTCGTGATAAATATATAATGTCGTCGATTGCTACTTTATTTCATCGTGTGAAATATTATAATACGTCGTTTTTATATTAATTTTGTGCAGCCGTCATTGGATCTTGCTGATTGTGAGACCAAAGAGGGAAATCGTCTATTTTCTGGATCCTCTGCCAGGAAATCGTGTGGTCGATGAAGAGGCCAAAAACATCGTGAACAGTGCTATAAAAATTTATAATTCTCACATTGCCAGATCAGGCCGTAAGGCAGTAATTTGGAAAACTCTGTCAGGCACACCAAAGCTACCCAGCAGTGTCGAATGCGGGTATTATGTGATGCGCTTCATGAGGGACATCATCATGGATCCTTCCTTGGCGTTTGAGAAGAAGGTAAGAAGAAATTACCTTCATACATTTTACGTCGTTTTTTGTATTATCAACGACGGTCATGTAAAATTACCGTTGTTGAATAGATATACTACGTCGGTTATGAAAAATATCGTCGTCTGTGATTGAATTTCTTTTTATTTATAAACCCTAATAGTCATTGTTTATGCAGTATGCCAAGGGAAAACAGGAAGCGCCATACCCCCAAGAAGCAATTGATGAAGTCCGGAATGAATGGGCAGAGTTTGTTTGCCTTCACCTGGAATAGGGGAATTATTGAACACTTGATATTTATGTATAATGTACAAATTTTGTCTATAATATATAATGTAAAAATTTGTTGAGGTTTTCTTAAATTAAAAAAAAAAACAAACATACAAATTGCGTAACCGACGTGTAATACATTTCCAACGACCTAAGAAAGTCAAAAACCGTCGTTTTTTGTTGTTTCGTTTTAAACAAATCCGACGTAAAAGGATATTTAGACGACGTTCTTTGAACAATTGAGTCGTTTATGGTTTACAACGTCTTCAATTTCTTAAGGGTTCAGGGTAGTACTTTGTAACGACAGCGGTTAAGTCGTGGAATATATATTTTACGTCGGATAGTTAAATATCCGCCATGGTTTCTCATTTAAACGACGTCATTTTAACAACTTAGTCGTCTATTAGAATTTACAACGTCTACAATTTATTAACACCGACGTGGTTTGTTGTTGTGATAAGAATATTTTATTATTTTTATATCAAAATATTCAAAATAAATTTAAAATAAATCAGAAAAATGCAAAGTCAACTCCTATGAAGTCATTGATATATTTTCTTCCCCCTAAACCTTGAAAAAATTCATTTTGAATAACAAAAATTTAAAATGACCATCCAAAACAAAATTGTTTTGATGAGTCATAAAATCACTTCTAGTTTTATGGTTTAGGGTTTAGAGTCTAGGGTTTAGAGATTAGGGTTGTTATTTATTGGGGTTTATTTTTAAAGTATAATTTTTGGGTAGTCTAGGGTATATATTAGGCTGTAAAACCATAAACCCTTTTATAAACTTAATTTTTAAAATTATATAATTTAGTTTTAAGGGTTTAGGGTATTAATTTTTAACGACGGTGGTTGAGTCGTGGAATACATATGTTACGTCGTGCAGTAAAATATCCGACATGGTTTATACTTTAAACGACGTCATTTTAATATGTAAGTCGTCTATTATAATTTACAACGTTTTCAATTTCTTAACCCCGACGTGGTTTTTCAGTCGTCTTTATATCAAAATATTCAAAATAAATTTAAAATTAATCCGAAAAATGAAGCGTCAAAATAAACGGCGTTACGTTCAGTGTTTCCGTCGTGGAATATTACATTTACGTCGGTTCTTGTCGAACTTTCGCCATGGTTTTTCTTTCGACGTTTTAAAGAGCGCGCTCTCTAAAAATTTTCGCGCGCCCTAAATTTTTTAGATTTGCTCTTATTCTTATACTTCTAACCCTGAACCCTAAAATTTTCAGATTTCGCGCAACATAACATTTCGCTCTCTCACTTCTGCTCTAATTAAAAGTTGCACTCTCTAGGCTCCGTCGAATCTGTGAGCTCGTCCAACCTGTAAGTACAAACCCTATCTTCCCCTTGTAAATTCATTGAATGATATTAGGTTGTTTTGTTAAAGGGTTTTAGGTATATGCTTTGCGATCTGTTAATAATGTGCTTATAGGTATGGGTTCATGGATTTTCTGTTTAATGGGTTCATGGATTACATTATCTGTTATGTTGAATTGGGAATGGATTTAATTTTGTCGGATCTTTTAGTCACCCTATGTTATGTTGAATTGGGAATGGATTTATTGTTTTCATGCTTGGTTTCATGTATATGTTGGTTTCTTGCTTGGTTTCATATATATGTTGTGTTCTTAATGGGTTTTGGGTTCTTGAAAATAAACTGAGACACGACGCCTTTTTAGGCATACGACGACGATTACACGACGGTTTATGAAAAAACCGTCGTGTATAAGTAATACAACGACGGTTTTTTCATAAACCGTCATTTGTATTACTTATATTAGACGACGTCTGTTGAAAATTCGTCGTCTATATATGCCAAATACGTCTGTTTTTGTTTAAAACCCATCGTCTCTGTTGTGTATTACTTACTATTAGATCTTTGTATAATCTGCTATAGTGATGGTTATTGCCTGTATTTTCACTTTATTATAGATAATAGGTTATAGTGTCGGAGATGGATAAGTCATGGATGCACTCGGATAGAAGATCGAAGACATATGTGTTTGGGGTGGAAGCATTTTTGAACTTTGCTGTAGAAAATCTTCTAACTACAACACATATCCGTTGTCCATGTGTTAAATGTGTTAATTTGAAGTTGTTTGGGGTTGGAATTATAAGGGATCACTTATACTTTAATGGAATTGACCAAAGCTATAAGAATTGGACATTTCACGGAGAACCTTGGGAAGCAACTACTAATGCTAGTAGAAATGTTGAAGAAGATGATGGCCATAGTAGGTACAGTTTTGTGTCTGAAGAAATTGATATGGATGATAATGATTTTGGTGATTTTGGTTCCGATCCGTATGAGTTTGCCAATGTGATTGGGGATGGAGATCAACCAGTGTACCCTGGTTGTAGAAAGTACACGAAGTTATCGGCATTAGTGAAGTTGTATAATTTGAAGGCAAAACATGGGATGAGTGATGTCTGTTTTACAGAATTATTGATACTTCAAGGCGATTTGCTTCCAGAAGGAAATACAATACCAACCTCTATGTATGAGGCTAAAAAGACTTTGTGTGCATTGGGGCTGAGTTATGAGAAAATGCACGCATGCCCCAATGATTGCATCTTGTATAGGAAGGAGTATGAGGATTCAACTAATTGTCCTACTTGTGGTATCTCAAGGTGGAAAGAAGGCAAAGATTCAATCTTGAAAGAGGGTGTGCCAGCGAAGGTGGTGTGGTATTTTCCTCCAATTCCAAGGTTTAAAAGGATGTTTCAATCACATGAGACAGCTAAGAGTTTGACTTGGCATGCTGCTAGAAAATCAATTGACGGTCAGATGTCTCATTCGGCGGATTCCCCGTCTTGGAAACTTCTTGATGATAAATGGCCTGAGTTTGGTAATGAGCCGAGAAACTTGAGATTGGCTCTTTCATCTGATGGATTCAATCCCCACAGTTCTCTAAGTAGCAGATATAGTTGTTGGCCGGTTATCTTAGTTACATATAATCTCCCTCCATGGCTGTGCATGAAACAAAAGTTCATGATGTTAACCTTATTGATTTTCGGTCCTAAACAACCCGGAAATGCTATAGACGTCTACTTGGAGCCTTTGATTGATGATTTAAAATCTTTGTGGGATGGGATTAGAGGAGTGTATGATGCACATAATGGAGAATACTTTACACTCAGAGCTGCATTAATGTGGACAATTAATGATTTCCCCGCCTATGAAAACTTATCTGGTTGTGTTGTTAAAGGATATAAAGCTTGTCCAATATGCGGCGATGATACACCTAGTCACAGGTTGAAAAATGGCCACAAAATTTGTTACATTGGGCATAGAAAATGGTTACCAATCAATCATCCATATAGGAGGCAACGTGCAGCTTTTAATGGGAAACCTGAATATGGCATACCTCCCGAGCCATTAACCGGAGAAGAAGTGCTGCATATGGTTGAAAATGGTGACAGAGTTTGTTGGAAGAAGAAATCAATATTCTTTGATCTCGAGTATTGGAAATACCTTCCTGTGAGGCATGCCCTAGATGTTATGCACATTGAGAAGAATGTTTGCGATAGTATCATTGGTACATTGCTGGAGATCCCTGGAAAAAATAAAGATGGGATTGCTGCTCGATTAGATTTATTGAACATGGGGGTCAAAACTGATTTGCAACCCGAGTATGGAGAAAGCCGTACTCGTTTGCCTCCTGGGCCTTGGAATTTGTCAAGAGCAGAGAAGAGAGAGGTTTGCAATTCTTTCTATGGTATGAAGGTCCCTGAAGGTTATTCTTCAAATATTAAAAATCTTGTATCTTGACAAGATTCAAGACTTCTTGGCCTTAAATCACATGATTGTCATACCTTAATGCAACAATTGCTCCCTGTGGCAATTCGTTCTGTTTTGGAGAAGCCTGCAAGGTATGCAATAACTCGTTTGTGCTTCTTCTTTAATGCTATATGTGCAAAGACTGTTGATGTTTCCAAGCTAGATAAGTTGGAAGAAGATGTAGTAGTTACTCTGTGTTTGCTTGAGAAGTACTTTCCCCCTTCATTCTTTGATATCATGGTTCATCTAGTAGTACATCTTGTCAGAGAAGTTCGTCTATGTGGGCCAGTATATTTTAGGTGGATGTATCCGTTTGAAAGATATATGAAAGTGCTGAAGGGGTATGTTCAGAATCGTACTCGTCCCGAAGGTTGCATTGCTGAGCGGTATATAGCTGAAGAAGCGGTAGAGTTTTGTACTCAGCATTTATCTGATGTTAGTACAGTTGGAGTGCCTTCAAGCCAAAAGATGGGACTTTCAAAGCCATTATCAGGTTGCACAGTGAGTGTAGTTGATCAGGACCTGTTGAATCAAGCACATCTATATGTCTTGGAGAATACGGAGGAAGTCCTACCTTATATCGAGTACGTATGAGTTTTATTCTTTAAGTTTCCATTTTAAATTATTTCTTATGTTTATCTTCTATATTTGGGACCGTAATGCTTGAATTTTTTGTGTCATGTAGGCAACATATGATCCACATCAAGACTGCTTATCCAAAATTTAGAAAGAGAACAAAGTGGCTGCAGGATAAGCACAATAGCACTTTCCTTCAATGGTTACGCTTCAAGGTATATGTTGTTGAATAACATATTTCTCTTTTAATTTTCTTCTTATTTCTATGTTAGATTGAATTAAGATATGATTAATTTGCAGGTTCAAAGTGAACTTGAGGAAGACAATCATGGCGTATCAGAAAATTTAAGGTGGCTAGTAGCTGGTCCAAACATGGCAGTGCCATTATATAGGAGCTATCTTATTAAAGGTATTAAATTCAATATCAAGGCACAAGATGATGTGCGGACAACTCAAAATAGTGGAGTTTATTTACTTGCACATACCATGCAAGTTGCTAGTGCCAAGGATAAAAACTCAATTCTCTCAAATATGGGTTTCTATGGTGTCATTCAAGAAATTTGGGACCTTGACTACCAAAAGTTTACAATCCCAGTCTTTAGGTGTGATTGGATAGATAGTTCTGGTCTTGTAGTCGACGAACTTGGATTTACCCTTGTAGATTTGAGTAAAATTGGACATAGGAATGACCAATTTGTTTTGGCTTCTCAAGTCAAACAAATATTTTTTGTTGACGACCCGATGCATCGTGGTTGGTCGGTAGTGTTATCAATGCCTAATAGAGAATATAATGATGTTATTGGTGATGAAGTCTTAGGTGATGTGATAATTGAGTGTGAGCCATTTACTAGAGGGATGCCAAATGTTGACACATTTGATGAACTGGTGGGTGAGTTAGGTGGTCAAAATATTCGAGATGGGTGTGAAGATATATGGATTGAATGATGCTTATGTAATTGGCAGTGTATGACATTAATTTTGTAATATGTTGTAATGTGATTTCTTCACTTTCTACGTTCAAATAAAACACGACGTTATTGTGAACCAGTTATTCAGCATATTTACCGACGTCTTAAAGCAACGTAACAATGAAGAACCACGACGCTATTGTGAAGCAATTATTCAGGATATCACGTCGGGGAAGGATTAAGAACCGCCACGTAATTCAAAATAACACAACTCCAATCCCATAATACCGACGTCTAAAAAACGAGATATATAATCTGCACGTTAAAAAATACGACGTCATCATACATTTTCCACGTCGCAAGTTCTTTTATAAACGAAGAGGAACGAAATGAATTCCGACGGTAATTCATTATAACCACCGTCTAATATCAATTAAACGACGTTATTTGTAATACGGCTCTCATCATAATCAACGCCGTCTATATGTTCTGTAATACGGCTCTCATTTATTTGGAACCGACGTTGTTTAGAAGTTCAACGTCGTCTATATTAATAAGTGCGTCGTGAGTAATGAATACATATAAATACATCGTCGACTATATAAATGCCACCGACGTTGTTTCACATTTCAACGTCAACTATATAAATACATACGTCGTAAATAATGACACTGACAACTATTTCCACGTCATCTTTTTTAGAAAAATCGAAGTGGAAAATTTATTTCACGACGGTTGTTTGTAAATAAGAGACGTAGTAGATTTCAATAACGTCGTCTTCTCATGTATTTAAAGACGTCATATTTTTTCTTGTCGTCAAAATTATATTTAACGGCGTAGTGTTTTAGTTGTCGTCGTTGTATGTCTATCTTGCGGCCTTGTTCTTTTAATATGTGTCATATTTTTCCCTTTTAACGACGGTGATTTGTTTGAGTTGGTCGTCTATTCTCATCCTCGACTATTTTTTAGAACTTTAGCAGACTAAACACGTCTGTTTTTATTTGTTTTCGACGTTGTTTTACTTAACAACGTCTAATATTTATCGTCGTTGTTTGTTTCTGAAAATAGGACGTATAAATTTTGTAATACGACTCTCATATATTTGTAACCGACGTTGTTTCGTTGTTCAACGTCTACTCTATAAATACATACGTCGTAAATAATGACAATGACAACTATTTCCACGTCATCTTTTATAGAAAAATCGAAGTGGAAAATTTATTTTATGACGGTTGTTTTTATATAGGCGACGTAGTAGGTATCAATAACGTCGTCTTCTAATGTATTTAAAGACGTCATATTTTTTATTGTCGTGAAAATGATATTTAACGGCATCTTGTTTTAATTTTCGTCGTTGTATGTCTATCTTGTGGCCTTGTTCTGTTAATATGTGTCATATTTTTCCTTTTTTAACGACGGTGTTTTTAGAGAGTTGGTCGTCTATTCTCATCCTCGACTGCTTTTTTAGATCTTTTTGCAGTACAAAGACGTCGTTTTGTATTTGTTGATGACGTTGTATATTTTAACAACGACGGTGATTTAGCGTCGTGGTTTATGAGGGAAAAGATGACGGTGGATTCCACGACCATTGAAAAACCGAATACACGATGGTGATTTACCGTCGTCTTTTTTCTTTTTTGTAGCAGTGATGTGAGCATGGGATCCCACACAAATCCCATATTCTACAAGAGCAAGTCTTTGCTCTTAGATTGACAAAAAACTCACTCTATACATATGAGACACTTGGTATTTCTTCTCACCTGCTAGTCTAGGAATACATTGATGTGCTCCCTTCTTATTATTCTCAATGATCTTAACTATTCTAGGCCTAACAGGATGGCTCCAAACCCTACTACCAATTCTTCTTTCACACATCTTCAACATCACATAAGTTTTAATTCTTTCAAGGCATGTCAAGATGACCTTGCCTCTTACATCTAGTATGCAAGAGTTGAATGTCTCACAGAGAGTATTCAATAAGATGTCACACTTACAGTGTTTATCGAAACGAGATCTGCTTCAATTCTTTGGTGGCCTTTTTAAGAGTCACTTGTAAGCTTCATTATCTTGCACCTTCATCTTCTCCATTGTTGTTTCATACCATGGAACAGTAGTGGCCCTTACTATTGCCCACAATATGTTCTTTAAAAAGAGCCCAGAATGTTGCCCTTTGAAATTTCTATAAAGGTGCCTCACACACATACTATGCTCAGCTATAGGCACAACTATTTCAATGGCTGGAAGTAGACCCTTTTGCTTGTCACTTATGAACACCTAAGCAGCCCCATTCTCTATTTTTAAATATGATACAAACCACTCAAGAAACCACATCCAAGAACTCTTATTTTCAGCTTCAACTACAGCATAGGCAATGGGGAACATTCCATTGTTCAACCACAATAGCTGTTAGTATCTGTCCTATGTATGGTTCTTTTCAATAGCACCTATCCACGCCAATCACAGGCCTACGTCCCTCCGAAAACCCTTTCTTACAACGTGCCAATCACACATAAATTCTCTGAAAAACAGTTTCCTCCCCAATCATGTCATTCTTAATTACAATTGTGCTATCCTTATTGGAAACTTTCAACTGTTTTGCATAATCCCATAACCTTGCATTTTTCTCTATGTAGCTACCTTCAATGACCACTCTTGACAACCTCTTGGCTCTCCATATTTGATGTTTGCTTACATTCATAGCATATTGTTCTCGCACTTCTGCTTGAATTGCTGCTACATCCCAGTTGGGATTTTTTCTAATTTTGTCTGTAAACCTAATAGATAGCCATCTTGCATTGCAATACCCCAACCTATAAACTCTAGTACCCTCATGTTCTAAAGAAAGAGTCTTGATTGTAAAGTGGGTCGATTCCTATCTATCTTTGAGGCTAACACAACAAAGGGGCAATACTGGTACCCAGCACACTTGGCTATCATGCTTCCCAAACTTTATAGATTTGCCTTCGACAATTGCATACTCTTTAATAGCTTCCTTTACTTCTTTTATATTGACAAACTGCATTCCTAACCTAAACTGAGGATTTCTAAGGTCAATCTCACTTCTAAATTGTTTAAAGTCTGGTAATTTTCTCTTCTTTCTCTTCTTTGACTTCTTTGAGTTTTCTCTACTTTCTTGTTCATCCTTAGAATTTCACCTTCAGAAGGGAGTGCATTAGCATCTTCACCATCATCCGAGATAGCCCATGTACCTTCATTAGGAGGCACCATTTTAGGACCAATGTTTGGTTCCTTTTCACCCACATTTGGTGGAACATTTGCTCCCATTTATGTTGTCATTCCAGGATCAATGTTTGGCATCTCATCATCAGTGTAATCATTACCATCAGATTCAACTTCCACATCTTCCTCTTCATTATTTGCTTCATTACCATTAGATTCAACTTGCACATGTTCCTCTTCATTGTCTACTTCATTACCATCAGATTCAACTTGCACATGTTCCTCTTCATTACGATTTATATGCCATGCATCTTCTTCAGCCACATTTACATACTCCTCATAATTGAACAATGGCCATACCTCTTCTTTTTAACTGCCAAGTGTGTTATGGTCAGTTGGATCATGAAAATACAGTACAACAAGTTTATTCGATAAAATGGTACCAACCTATCATCTAAGACCTCCTTAACAACATCTTATGCATGCACCTTATAGAACACTTTTAGGCTCATGATTTTCTGGGTTATATCCATTTTATACCCAAGCTCTGCCCCTTATATACACCATTATATACACCTTCTTACTTATTATTTATTTATTTATTTATTCAATTTCATTATACCTTAAAAAGCTTTCCAATTTGTTTATATGTTATTTATAATATAAATGATTTTGTATTTGGCTTTACGGAAAAGAAAAACTACACTTTTTATAGCACCTTGAGGCTCATATCCAATAAAGGAATCCTTAAAACTTATCTTTATCACCTCATGAATCCATAGCCTAATATAATAGATATTCCACAAGTGAGATAGAGCTTCAACTCTATCAAATTATCCGTGTATACCCAGCTTATCTCTCCCTTGTATCCTTGATTAAATTAGAATCCTAAATAGATGCGAACTCAAATAGAGTTCTTACATAAACGACATTCAAATACTTTAAATGTGACACAGATCCTAACAAATAAATCCATATGAAAAACAAAACCTGCACCTTCATATTAAGGATTAATTACAATTTAATATTATGTGGTTACACCCTTAAGACATGTTAGTCCTTATCTTTTTAATTAGATAACTCAGTCTTTTAAATTTGTTACAATATGGTTTCTGTTAGTTGCCTATGTGGCACTATGGGTTCCACATTTTTGCTTTTTAAAAAGTTTAAATGGATTAAAATATTATTTTTTTGGAAAAATATTGAAGAAACAAAGAGAAAAAGAAATTTCATCCCCCAAACCAGTGGGCCTCCCTCTCTGGTTTTCTTCTAACCCCATGATCCATCCCCCCCCCAGCCACCCATCAACCCCAAATCCATCCCCCTACATACACACACCACCCAAAACCCAAACATGGGCGCCAACCCACTGGGGCGGGGCTCCTCTCTCACTAGAGAATCTGCGAATCTCCTCTCTCTTCTCTCTCTCTAATTGTGTGGAAGCGAAGCAGAAATCATTCTTCTCTCCCACCTTCTTCTTCAGACTTCATCAACCCACATTCTCCTCCTAATCCCAAAATCACAACAGCAATCCAATCTTCTTCCTCCTCCTGCATTAACAAAACTACCCTTCTCAACCTCTTCAAATCCCAACATAGCCACCTCAACTTCTTCTTCTAGCACCTGGACCTCTTCCAAACCTTATCCTTCACCCGTAACATCCTCCTTCAGTCCTCCATCGACACCACCATCTTCTTCTTCGGCCTCAACAAGTCCAGTTTCGTTGCCCACAAGTTCTCTCAGACCCTAGTCTCCCTCAGCATCCGCTCCAGCTTCCTTTCCCCATTGAGATGCGAGAATTTATCGAAAAATAGCCAAAACTTGACCCTTAATTTCAAAAATGTCAGTTTTTTTACAAAAATTGCAAATATAGCAGAAAACTCACCTAAATAGACACAAATTTTCTCATATTTAAAATCCACATAAACCTAAAAAGAAACCTTATTAAATAAAATTTCAGAATATTTCATCCGAACACTTTTCCAATCACCTCTCTGTTTCTTTTTCATTTCTTTTTTCCTACTTCTTATGTTTGTCTCCAGCATCACTTCTTCTTCTTCTTCTTCTTCTTCTCCTCGCTTGTACATCTCTTTTCTTCTTCTTCTCACCCATTTGTCTCCAAATAAATGTATTTATTTATTTAAAAAATAATAATAATATGAATTTAGAACCAAAAATTCAGAAAATGATTGAATCAATGCACAAGTATAATTTCCTCCTCTCACCCAAAAAAAAATTATTTCACATAACTTTAGTTCTTCAAAAATTGTCACAAATTTAGAACGATCTACATTAAAAATATGTATAATTAAATATTCATTCATTACAATTCATAAAGTTAAAGAGAAAAATATTACACCACTTTGTCTACAAGGTAGGATGAAGTGCAATCTGATTCTTGCAAGTTTGTCGATAATGGCCAATTGAACCACATCTTGAACACTTACGAGTTGATGGTTCTTCTCCTCGTGATGGGATTCTCTTTTCCTTGCGCTTGCCATGCCTTCTTCATGTAATTGGTGGTAGCAAAATTCTATTTCGTACATCATCAGGCACCACCTAATCTGTTTGATCCCCAACTGGCCATATAAGTTATGCATACGCAATTACCAATGAGTTTGTAGTATAATATTTTGAACACATTGGGTAGCACGAAATTGTTGATGCCAACATGCAGCACAAGCATGTGCATTTGATAGTTGATCAAGATCAAATTCTCAGCATGTGCAACACTTTCCCTCTAAATTTACAACTTCAACACAACTTCCATCGTATACATGAAATGAGTATGCCTCAATAAGAGAAACCTGCATATTCAAGAAAAATAAATACATTATAAATACTCCCCAACTATTTTATTGGAAATCTTTTCAACAAACATGTTCCTTAAGAACAAACGAAATTTAAGAATTTATTTTTAATTGAATGATATGCCCATTAATATTACTAACTTTTCTTTCTCATTTGGTAGCCTTGTTTGCAGCCAATAATACCAAGGACAAGTTCCTAGTATGTTTTATTTCTTTAAAACTAAATACTTGCAACAATGAAAAAAAAGATAATGAATTCAAAATACTTGCAATGATAATCTTTTTTTGTTATTTTCTCGCACCAACGTCAACCCATTCTGTTAAATGTGAATCCATTTTGGTTGCCTCAGTTCGATGGTTATGAAACCAATTTTGAAGTTTATTCATTCTTAAATACTCCATAAAATTGGTGATAGGCAACTTACGAGTATCTCTGGTGATTGAATTGAGATATTCAGCAATATTTGTTGTCATTAGGTTGTACCGCTTCACATTAAAGTACACACGAGCCCACTTTTCATATCTAGCTGCATGAAGATAATTACCCACGTGATGGTCAACATTAAATATTTGCACCATACGACGATCAAATTCGGGAAATATAGTGGAGATAGTCTTTCGAATGCTTTCGCGTCTGTCAGAAATGAAAACTAAGTCATCGATATGCCTAATAGCTCCCCATAATTTTGTCAAAAACCAATTACATGATGCATCATTCTTTGAATCTCCAATTGCGAATACAGGTGTATTTCATTATTTCCATCCTTGCATGTGGCAACAAACAATCTTCTAAGATATTTACCTTTTAAAAATGTTCCATCAAGTGCTATTACTGGCCCGATAACATTGTGAAATCCTTTGAAGCAAGGTCCAAGTGACATAAAAAAAATACATAAAATGATTATTACGATTAGTTTCAATATACGTTATCATACCAGTATTTTTGGCTTCTAGCATAGCACAATATGATGGGAGTCTCATGTGAGTTTCTACGAAAGACCCGATTGCTAACTCTTCTAGTGTTCACCACGGGGATTGAACAGAAGGGGAAGAGGAGATTTGATCCCCTAACCAACTCTAATGCATGTTCCCTAGCTCTCCAAGCCTTCACATAACTTATACTCACACCCATGTCCTTCCTCATATCCTCCATGATGTCATGGGGTCTATGTACTCGTGATACACCCTCGTACTTAGACTTTATGCATTGACCAATAAGATAACTACTTTTCTGTCGATGATGGCAGTGAATAACATCCAATGAGCAAGTGTGTTTAGTAACATATTTTCTAACCATGAAATATGAGGATTTTCGTACCTTTGATGCGCGCAGTTTCCACATTGCATCCATCATCCACACAACCAACTTCAAATCTTTCTTTATTAAATCTCTTCACTTTGAACTCAAAAATTTTCTTCATAGCATTGATACCCAACTTTGTTTTTAAGTCCTCATTAGTCTCATACACCTGACCTACAATTATATCTCTACTTGAATTGCATAGCTTTATCATGTCTAATCCATGTAGAATGTTTTTATCCTTGTTTGGAGCAGTTGGATTGTCAGAGTTAGGCTCATCACATTGCATATTAATAGCTGGCACTTTGTCACATCTCAAGTTTTCATCGAAGGCAACATTATCTTGAAAAATATTATCAACTTCTACATGTGGCATATCCTCAAATTGCATGTTCTCAGAATGCAACTCATCTACATGTGTTGCATTATTTTCCACTTCATATTCTGAGTCCTCAAATTCTTTCAGTTCCAAGTCATCTTCTGAATCCTTATCTTGCTCATAATCTTCTAAATCACCTTGAGCACCCAAGTTGAGGTTCATTGGCATTGGTTCGAACTCAATCAGTGGAGTTTGTTGATTGCTTCCACTTCGGTAAAAAAATACTTTATGTTTTACTGTAATGCACAATGGAATCTTGTAAGACCTTGAATGGCTTTCAAAAATAAAAGCTCTTACGTCATCATCATCGACTATCTCTGTGGGCCATGCACTTTTCATTGCATCATATATCACTTTCATAGTTATCCCATACTCATTTCGGTCCACATTGGCAATGTCATACACTTCATTCCGGAGTTCCTCAAATGTAATTTTGTCTGAAACAAGTAATCCTTTACTTTTCCAATTTTTATACATCGAGTTAGCCCACCTCCCACTGTAGTTATGTCAAACAAAGTAGGTAAAATAGTTTCATATTATATTTCATTCTCCAAAAGGAGGTATTTATAATATAAGAGTACAAACCCTAGTAGGGTTATACTAGGAAACTAAGATAAAGTCCTAATTAGATAATATCTATACAAAAGGAAAAAAATAAAATCATAATATATTAGGAAGTAAATCTCCTAATTACACTAGGATCTAGCTAACACTCCCCCTCAACTTGGACCAAAGATGTCGCACATGCCCAACTTGTCAAGCAAGTTGAGGAAGTTACTGGTAGAAACAGCTTTTGTAAGGACATCAGCTAACTGATACTCAGAACTGATGAACGGGAAGGAAACAGTCTTCGCATCCAACTTCTCTTTAATGAAATTTCGATCAACCTCCACATGCTTTGTACGGTCATGTTGGACCGGGTTATGTGCAATTACAATCGTAGCCTTATTGTCACAATATAAATCCATAGGCTTCTTACGTCCAAAGCCAAGATCTCTCAATAATCTCCTCAACCATAGTAACTCACATACGCCATGGGCCATCCCATGATACTCAGCCTCAGCACTAGATCGAGACACCACTTGCTCCTCCTAGTAACAAGATTACCACCAAGAAACATAAAATACCTAGACGTAGAACGCCTATCAGTAGCTGAACCTGCCCAATCAGCATCTGTGTATCCTTCCATATATGTATGACCATACTTGGAAAACATTAACCCCTTGCCAGGATTTACTTTAAGATATCTCAAAATACGCGTCACAGCTCCCATATGGTCTTCACTAGGCAAGTGCATAAACTGACTCACTATACTCACTGCATATATAATGTCAGGACCTGTATGAGCTAAATAAATAAATTTCCCCACAAGCCATTGATAGCGCTCTTTATCAGTAGGAATTTGATCAAGATATAACCCCAACTTGTGATTCTGTTCACTAGGAGTATCAATTGGTTTACAATCCAACATTCCAGTTTTTGCAAGTAAATCCAAAATATACTTCCTTTGAGACAAGAAAAACTATGATTAGATCTGGCAACTTCAATCCCGAGAAAATACTTCAAGTCACCTAAAGATTTCATCTCATACTCAAACGCCAGATATTTCTGGAGACTCTATATTTCTGTCTGATCATCTCCAGTTACAATCATATCATCAACACAAATTATTAAAGCTGTCAATTTACCTTTGCTGTGCTTCAGAAAAAAAGTATGATCCGAATTACTTTGCATATACCCAAATTTCTTCATAGATGTAGCAAATCTTCCAAACCACGCTCTTGTAGATTGCTTCAATCCATACAAGGACTTCTGCAGTCTACATACAACACCCTCCTTAGGGGTCACATGAATACCAGGAGGAAGATCCATGTAAATCTCTTCCTGGAGGTCACCATATAGAAATGCATTTTTGACATCAAACTGCAATAAGGGCCAATCGTGGTTAGCAGCAAGGGATAAAAGCACACGCACAATATTGAGCTTTGCCACTGGAGCAAATGTCTCCAGATAATCCACTCCATATGTCTGAGTATACCCTTTGGCTATCAATCTAGCCTTGTAACGATCAATGAAACCATCAGCCTTATGCTTCAAAGTAAACACCCATCTACATCCAACTGTTTTCTTCCCTTGTGGCAAAGGAACTAGATCCCACGTCTTATTCTTGTTTAAGGCATCCATTTCCACATTCATGGCATTCGTCCATTTGGGGTTAGATAGAGCATCATGCAGCTTAGTTGGCACACATACACTAGATAATTGACACAAATATGATGCATATAACTTAGATAAAGGATGAGTTGTGACATAATGGCTAATTGGATATTTTGATTTGGCATGTATATCAGGAGAATATTGTACTTTGGTTTCGCACGAGTAGTTCGTGGGGGTAATTGATAAGTAGACACAGACAGATCATCAGAAATTAACTCACTTAACTCAGTATCACGATTGGACTGGGGCAATGGCAGGGGCAGAGGGGGTATTGTATCCAATTGGTCTTCGCAGGAAACACACGGAATAGCATCAGTTGACCCAGGTGACTGGTTGCACCCATCTAGGAGACCAGTCGTTTCCAACCAGAGTGTATCCGGATCAACGTCAAGCGACTGGTCGCTATCTTCTGGGCGACCGGTCATTTCCAAGCAGAGTGTATTATCATTAGGCATCAGGTCACGCTACCGGTCGTGCCCATCTGAGCTACCGGTTATTTCTAGGCAGAGTGCTTCCTCTTCTGCTCCAGACCTGTGCGACCGGTCGCTATCTACTGGGCTACTGGTTGTTTTCTCTCCGAGATCATCATTTGTATCATCCTCACCCACATCTCTAAGTTCAAGATCCTGCAATCTGATACTCTCCAATTTACTCCCCTTCTCCCCCTGAATTGGAGAGGAGGGAGAAACATAATACGGTACCTCTTCATGAAAAGTCACATCCAAAGTAACATGCACCTTCTGAGTAGGAGATGATAGCATTTATAACCCTTCTGAGTAGTAGAATAACCAATGAAGACACAGCAGAGAGTGTATGGATCTAGTTTACTCCGTTGATGAGAGTAGACATAAACGTAGGCAACACACCCAAACACCTTCGGAGGCAACTTAGAGACAGAGACTGGAGAAGTATAGGCATACAATACATCGAGCGGAGTCTTGAAATCAAGAACCCGACTAGGAGTATGGTTAATCAGATAGGCTGCGGCCAAAACACTATGGCCCCAAAGATGATGGGGAACAGACATGTCCAATAGAAGGGAGCGGGCAACTTCAAGTAAGTGACGATTCTTGCGTTCAGACACACCATTCTGCTGAGGAGTGAATGGAGTAGTAGTTTGGTGGATAATGCCTTGATTACGAAGAAAATGGGCCAAGGGATTATTCACATATTCACCTCGGTTATCAGTCCGAAACACTTTGACTCGATCATGAAACTGAGTAGACACCATGGCACAAAATTTAGGAAGAATAGAAGCAACATCATGTTTATTCTTCATCAAATACACCCATATTAGGCGAGTGCAGTCATCAATAAAAGTAACAAACCAACGGAAACCATTAGAAGTCACACGAGTAGGTCCCTATACATCCGAATGTACTAATCAAAAGGTTTTGCAGCTTTAATGTCACTCAAAGGAAATGCAATGACTCTTGGCCAAAATACATGTCTCACACTTAAAACTGGACTTATCACAAGAGCAGAATAAAGATGGAAACATACGCTTAAGGTAGCCGAACGACAAGTGTCCCAAGCGATGATGCCATAACCAAATTTGTTGTGTGTCCTTTACATTGCAACTTTGAACAGTATGAACGACACGTTCACGAACTGGTGCAGAAGGCAATGTCAAATAATATAACCCCCTATCCGTTTACCATGCCCAATCGTCTCGCAAGTCTTGAGATCCTAAAAAGAGCAATGTGTAGGATAGAAAGTAGCAGAAGCATTAAGTGTACCAAGTAATTGGCCCACAAATAACAAGTTACAATGGATATTGGGAATGAGTAACGTACGAGACAAGGACAAAGTAGGAGTGAGAGAGATTGTGCCCTCGCTAGTAATTGGAGAGGGCAAGCCATTAGCACTAGTTATGTATGGGTCACGGGTGTTACTAGAAACCCATCAAAAAAAGTAGCATCATAAGTCATATGATCAGAAGCACCAGTATCAATTATCCAAGTATTGGAGCCAGTACTTGGAATACAGTCTGAACCACATAAATTTCCAGAAGCAGCACCAACAGCACCAACAAAGGAGTTATCACCTATGATTGCACCAGAAATTCAATAGATCACGGCATAGTGTACAATGGAACACAATAGAGGCACAAATACAGCAGATGCACGAAGACACACATTAGAGGTATGAACACAGTAGAGTGCACAACGGAACATAGCAAAGGCGCAAATACGGCAGATGCACAAAGACAGGAATGACACGAACACGACAACACAACTCACAAACCCAGAGGGGGGCACACACGGCACAGGTAGAGAAAAAAATATGGGGACAACACACAGGTCACTAGAAAAGTTTGCTCTGATACCATATCAAACAAAGTGGGTAGAATAGTTTCATATTATATTTCATTCTCTAAAATGAGGTATTTATAATACAAGAGTTCAAACCCTAGTAGGGTTATACTAGGAAACTAAGATAAAGTCCTAATTACATAATATCTATACAAAAGGAAATAAATAGAATCATAATATATTAGGAAGTAAATCTCCTAATTACACTAGGATCTCGCTAACAAGTTAATCAAAATTGTCAAACTAGACTTTTGCTTGAAAAGATAAGCCAAAAAAATTAATTAAAAAATTACCCTACAGACCAAAAATTGACAATGAAACCAAAAACATTAGCTATCGAGCAAAGCAGAAATTAATAAGCTTCTAAACTATGGAACATAAATGAAATGAAAAATAGCATAGAGATATGATCTGTATACAATGATATCAAATGTCAACTCTTATAGTACTACTATTTATTAAGTTATAACTAAACATATCAATCCAGCAAAACATCAGTGAAATAACTAATACTTAATAATATGCAATATGCAATCTGCATACAAAATCTAGCCTTCCACACTATATAAAAAACTTGGATAAAAGTCAGAGAGAACATATGCGTCTGTTTTTGTATTTGTAGTCTGAATGAAGTCAGAGAGAACAAGAAGGAAGAAAAGAAGTCATTACTTAAACGAACAATAGGATGCCACTAATAAGCAAACAAAGAAAATACCAGCACTTTTCTTGCAAATAATATGCACAACATAGCCTATCTAGTTAGAAAATTATTAAGCCAAGTTGCCAAATGACATGTCTCGCATCACACACCGAAAACAAGGTGATTGGTGTCAGATAGGCCACAAGTAGGCCCTATTTGGCTTCCTCTCTGGCAGCTTCCTACCTTACCCAAGAAAGGGCATCGGTGATGTTTCCTTCTATAAATCGTATATTTTGGCAGATGTAAATTACACAAGAACTCAAGTAAAATTGAATCCTAGAACTCACCCTCCAACACAGTTCTTGAGGGGAAGAAGGTGTCATTAGGCTCAAAGTGAATTGATGATATTAAATCATAGCACTTCGGATAGGGCTCAGGAGAGTTATAATCTCCATCACTAGAAATGTCGCCCTCATGGACATTAAGTCAGCAAAACCCGAATTGAAAATTTTAAAATATAGTATGAAGAATAAATGAAGAAATGAAGAAGAAATTGAACGAAGAACCAAGGAAGAACTGCACTCACCGTTTGACTACGGCAGCAATATGTCTGCGAAGAAACTCTACGTACAAAGATTTTCAATCTAATAGGGTTTTCTTTTTTAGGTTTAGGGTTTAACTGTATAGGTCCTTGAACTTTACCTCCAGTTGCAATTGGGTCCTCGAACTTTCTCATCTCAATTAAAATATTTTAAATTTTAAAAATTAAAAAAAAAGAAAAAAAACCCAAAAAAGTGAAAAAAGTGAATAAATAAATAAATAAATAAAGTTAAAAATAAAAAAAAATCCAAATCCAAATCTCTCTCTCTCTCTCTCTCTCTCTCTCTCTCTCTTTGTCTCTCCCTTTCTCTCTCGTAACCCATTCCCCCTCCTCTTTATCTCACCCCCCTCAAAATCCAGATCCCAACCTGCACCTGCAACCCATCCCCATCTCCCAACTCGTAGAAACCAGAACCACCCAAACCCCACCCCCTCCCCTCAAGATGCAAATTGTTCGATTTTTTTTTCTTTTTCAAATTTTGAATTTGCACAGAGAGAGAGAGAGAGAGGATTTGGATGGGTTTCATATGAGGTTGGGGTGGATCTCGAGTGGGGACGAGGATGGTTGTATGGTGGCGTTGGGCTTGGATGTTTATGAGTTTTGGGGTTGTGGGCGGTGGAGAAGGCTATGTTTTTTCTACAACATACAGCCTCCAAAAGCATAGTACCAAAACTATACATGTCGGGTTTTACTGATATCAAGATGTTCTTCTGCCATTCAGATGTCAAGTAACCGCTTCTCTGTTCGACTCCGGCAGCTATCTTTGTTTGATCATTTGGCACTAACAGCCTTGCCAAACCGAAATCCGATATCTTGGCAGTTCAAGAGTGATCCAGAAGTATGTAAGAAAACGATTGTAAACTGAACAATTCTTCAGCCAATCCTACTTTGGTATGATCTAACAACTTCTTGTACTTCTGAAGTTAGTGCACCTATATGGTGAAACTGGAGACTGCAACAGGAAAAACATACGCATGCAACAGAATCCAGACTCACAGCAAGAATTACAATGAAGCCATGACTATTCTTGGTTTCATATTTCACCAATGTCGAATTTCTGGTAGCCATTGGATTATGAAACTGCAGATTGTTTGTCACAGCTACCTTGAAACCTCGAAAAGATGCTTTTACCCCCTCATTTTAACAGAAAAATTGACAGCGTTGGATGGTAGGACCCAATTAGAACTATTTGTCGAGTTAACGGATGTAATTGCCTCAAAAAAAAAAAAAATTCGAGGACCCACTTGCAACTCAAGGCAAAGTTAAGGGACGTCTATAGTTAAAAATCCTTAGGTTTATATGGGTTTTAAATTTGAGGGCATTTGTGTCAATTTAGGTAAGTTTTCTGCTAGGGGTGGTTGCGGTTCGGTAACCGCGAATTTTTACTCAAACCGCAAACCGACCGACTATTTGCGGTTTGGTGATTTTTGAAACCGCAAACCGACCGCGTTTTGCGGTTTACCGCATTGCGGTAAACCGCAAAAATGCGGTCGGTTACCGCGAATTTGCGGTTTAAAACCGCAAATTCTCAAGTATTCACAAAAATATAAATTTACAACCTAAATAAATAAATACACAACCTCAATTTCTCAAGCATATATAAATTCACAATCGATTCCAATTCTCAAGCATTCACAACCTAAGAAAATTAAAGTTACAATTCCAAACATTCCAATTAAAGTTAAACTTCTCAAGCATTCCAATTCCAAATCCTTTAAATTTACAAACCAAAAGCAAAATGAATTAAAGTTACAACCAAAAAGAAAATTCCAATTCACAGTTAATTAAAGTTACAAACTAAAAGGAAAAATGCAATACACCAATGTTACAAACTCAAGTGTTAGTGGTGAGTGGATTTGAAGAACCCCTTTGTGTTGTTTGAGCACCAATGCTATCTACAAATAAAACAACATAGTTTAGTACATTTTATTATAAGAAGAAGCATAAATAACATTAGCATAAATAAACTAATTACTTACAAGTTGTCATATCTTCCATTTCCTTGTAGAATTCAACCTCATCATCTGTTGGTTCCTTGTAAAAGGAAAATTCGTCCGCTCTAAGCCAATCACTAGTACACACTAATGCCTCTACCATTTTAGGATGCAAAGAGCTTCTAAAAGGATCCACAATCCTCTTGCCTAGGCTAAAAGCATTTTCACTAGCAACCGTAGAACTTGGAATTGCAAAGATATCCTTGGGAACTTGTGAAAGAATAGGATATCTTGTTTGGTTCCCTTTCCACCAATTCAAGAGAAGAGAAGGGTTTACAATTTTACTTAATTATTCATAGAATATAGCCGTGCGGCTATACTTTGCGGTTTGCGGTAACCGCAAATTTTAAAAATCAAATACCGCAACCGCAACCGTAAATGCGGTTCGGTTCTTAATACCGCGATTGCGGTTCGGTTTACCGCGATTGCGGTTTTATTGCGGTAAAATATCGGTTGGTTTTTGCGGTTTTTCGGTTTTTCGGTTTAAAATGCCACCCCTATTTTCTGCTATATTTGAACTTTTTTACAAAAACTGACATTTTTGAAATTAGGGGCAAGTTTTGACTATTTTTGATAAATTTTCCACAGAAATATCAACACCCTCTTTAAAAGGATGTCTTGGTCCTACTCAGCAAGTCCAACGCCACCGAGGAGGGGTGGGTTTAGGGAGGAGGGCGGTGGGTGGTGGTCTCTCAACAAGTGGTCTAGGAGCTGGGGTTGGAGGGTGGGGGACTGGATTTTGGGGTCGAGGTAGGGGGAGAAGAAATTGGTGGGGCGTTGGTTTTGGGGATGAATTTTATTTTTCTTTGTTTCTTCAAATTTTTCCAAAAAATAAAAATTTTATCAATTTAAAATTTAAAAAAGCAAAAATATGGGACCAATAATGCCATGCAAATAGCTATGAAGAGATCTAACAGTGGAATCACATTGTAACAAATTTAAAAGACCGAGATATCTAATTGTAAAAATTGAAAAAATAGGGATAACATATTTTAAGGGTGTAACTAAATTGCAATTAACCCTCATATTTATTAGCATAATTTTATTAGCACCCCAAGTTTTTCTCTTTGCACCCCATATTCTCTTTACACCCCCACTAAATTTTACTAAAATTTAAAATTACTCACTACACCCTATTTTTCTTCATAAATTGCCCTTATGAACCCCATTCCTTAACTTGCATGTGTAAATCCTACCAAAATCGTTACCTTGTTTCAATAGTAGTTCACCAAATTTGTTTTTGTTTTTCAGTGGCTGTCCACTGAATGTGTTTCGTTTTTCGGTGGTGATCCACCGAATGTATTTCCATTTTCCACTGGTAGTCTACTGAATTCATTTCTTGTTTCAATGATCATCTATCAAATTCGTTACTGAGTTTGTACTTAATATCATTTTTTAGTTATGAAGAGGACTTGCAGAGGTACTACTAAGGCTTCATATCTTGACCTGATAGACAGCGTCCCACAGCCTCAACGAGGAGACAAAGAGGCGAGGTTAGCCCCTCAAGAGGACCAGCCCCAGCATGGTCCCCCACACCACTTTAAGGATACTACAGAGGTTGAAAATGTAGCTGCTACTCATAATAATAATGTTGAGGTAGATGTCGAGCCTACAGAGCCATCTCGAGTAGGTTCCATTGATCCATCTTTACTTACGAGTTTTTGAACTCACATAACAACTGTAATTTGGAATGCCTAGGTAAGTCGTTTTACTGTAACAATAAAAAGCAAAATATAAATTTGGTTTACCATAGCAACTGCAATTTGTAGGTAAAAATTTGATAATGCACCACCAACTACTGTTCCATGTTATAGTGAATCTCCACCGCATCTTAAGTTAACTGCCGGTCAAACACAACTGAAATAGGTGCAATGTTTCAGTGACTTCCCACTGAATTTACCTATCGCATTTGATACTAGTGTGCTAAGCGCAACCAACGATCATCATGAAATCCTAAACTTGAAAAATGCCAAAATATAAACTCAAATCTCTTCGAAGCCTCTCTAACTTTAGCCTCACCCTTTATAAATAAATAGAAGATATTGTTTCACCAATACAAATGTATAAACCTCGGTAAAGTTATAGGAACTTGATGGTTTGAGGGAAAAAAAAAAAAAAAAAAAAAAAGGTCTAACTAAAATTGCAGGATATGTGGGATGTAAGGTGCAAATTTAATTTTTATTTTCAATGATGTTTGTCCTTGACGGTAATTATATACAATGGTAATATAGGTTATTCATATTTAAAATTAGTATATGGTGCAAAGAGCAAGTAATGGCATGCCAATAAAATCACCCTATTAATTTTAGTATACCTTTGGTGAAACTAGTTTCATATTCAGCTGCTTATTTTTATCTCCCTACCCCCAAAAAAAAAAAAATATTACTGGGAATGAAAACCAAGATTTAGCATACAACTGATAATTTCAAAAGCACGGGATCATCTTCTAAGCAGCACGGAAGATATTTCTGAGCTTCTTTCGGAAGACAATCTGAAGGGCAGAACCAACCAATGGCCAACTTGTGACAATGGCAACATAAACAAGCAACCAGAATGACCATCTACTCCGTTGGGATAGCAGCTCTAAGCATCTTCTAACAGGTGAAATTACATCAAGAGGCTTAGAATCCTGCCTTCTAGTAGCTTGTTCAGAGGATTGTACGATTTCCCCTGAGCATGGTTCTGGCTTTATCATATGGTCATCTTGTTCTCCTGAGACCATTTCATTAGTTTTTCTCTGATGAGTCTTTTGTTGTTCAAGTACATCTTCTGTCCTATTTTCTTTCGCCTGTTCATTGCCCACTGCTGCTACCATTCCATCTTCTGCAATGTTTACGTAGGGACCTTGATCTATTGAAGAGTCCAATGACGACTGTGCACCAAAACTCACCATCTGAAAGATACATGAAAATCAACAATATTAACTCACATAAATGGCCTGTATTCTGCAGCATGTTAACAAATACAGAACAACGTTATAATGCATTTTAAACAACAATTTGCATGGACTCCTGGACAGCATCAGAGATTAAACCTTTAAACTTCATGCAACCCAATAACTAGATTACTTCATTAAGCGCTCAAAGAATAATGTAAACAAAATTATACCTTCTGTACATGCATATATTGACTAGAGTGTAAAATCTTTAGAAATTCATCGGTAGCTCTAACCCACCTGCAAGGGAAACAAAATTAATCACACGTCAGAAAGAAATTTATGATATGGCTGCCCAAAATGCACACAAAAATTGCCAAAGCTGTGATGCGTCTTAAAGCATCAAATTAAAGACAAGGTTAAAAACCCAAAGCTATATGAAATAAATAAGTGAAATTGGCTAAAATAGCCCCTTTGTAAAACACTTTTTCTAAGCAAATAGGAGATAGTGTATGGTCATTTTGGAATGACATATTGGGAAGTGGCTATTACATAATAAGTGTTTTACAAAAGGGCTATTTTAGCACAAAACCCAATAAATAATGTAATATTATACAGGTTGCTACTAGGCGTAGCTACATAGAATCACATGAAGTCTGTGGAAAGAAAAAAAACATATTTTAGCTCAAAAGTGGTGACCAACGCAAAGATATGAGAAGCGTATCCTAATAACATGGAAGCATTAAGTACCAGATACCAGCAGCTGTTAATCCTTCAAAGAAAGCCAAGTGTCCTCCATGCTTTGTTGTAGCCAGTACAATATTTATGTTTGCCCTATTGAAGACAAATACCAAGCATGTGCTTAAACGATGCGAAAGGAGAAAGTGATGAATGAAACTAAACACTCCAAGAGTAGGTCCACCTGCATTCCTCCCAAGGAATGGCTTCCCTAGTGCAGACTGGATCATCTAAAGCACTGATACAGAGTAGCGGCACTGACACATTTCCCACATAATTAGCACTGGTACAGCGCCTGTAATATGTGTCAACAGTCTGAAAAAAAAAAAAAAGACAAGGCGATTAATAAATAAAATAAAATAGAGGTCAAGTGAGAGAAATCATTGAGATCTCAGACATTAATACCTCAAATTTCCCAACAATGCAGGTAGCATGCTGATCAAAATCACGAATAGAACGTGACTGTTGAAGCACAAGATAAGAACAAAAGAAACATTAGTAGCACGTATATGTGTGTGTGTATATATATATATACATATATAGGGAGAGAGAGAGAGAGAGGTAATGCCAACAGTTTCACTTGGATGTTTTCCTGGACAATAAAATTTGGCATGAGTGATATAAAACCACAACTAATTTATGATGGTCCATCTTGGCTTCAAAACATGAACCTACGAGAAGAAAAGTACTTGTAGGTCCAAAAATGTGACAAACTATTAATTTAGTATTTCATTTCCAAAGCAGAAAGGAATGAGAACAATATTGTTTATTCTAATCAATTGTTTATAGCAGGGTGCAAAGATTTATTATCAACTTTATTTGCTGCTCTTACAATGATGCTGAAGCTCATCTGAAAAATCTTAAACATGAGAAAACACCAACCTTTTTTATGCCTTCCCAATTAGCGAGGCGAAAAAAGCGAGGCTGGTGTCTGCATTCAACATTTATAATTTTTCATAAATATTCAAACAAAAGGAGAACAGAAACTATTGTTTAAACAAATAAATAAATAAAAATCATACCTTTTAGATATTTCACGAAATGAAATGAATGTGGTCCGTACACATGCCAAAATATATACATATAAAGTAGGACATTACATTATGTTTTATGAGCTATTTACTACCCAATTAAAAAGGAGGCACAGACATACAATTGTGCATAGCCTAGAAGGCCAGTTGTTAGTGCTTTGTCATAAAACTTTTGCAACAGCCTACGGCCTATAAATCTGTCACCAATCTGCATAACAAACAAACAAAAAATGATAAGTAACTTCACTTCTGATGCCAAGTGAATAATTACAATTCCATGATACATATGAAACAAGCAAACAACCTTCTTTTTTCCACAATAGCATCACGTGCAGAAAATTCTTTTACCTAGGTACGGCGTATTTGGGAACTTACAGACAGGTGTCAGAGGGGAACGCAACAGAGAAATGGTTTGTTTGCCTAAACATGTATGGTATGACCAAAGATGAAAATATTGGCATGTTAGTCAGATGTTTCCAAAGATATGTTGGGGTGAAAAGATTTTAGAGTCGCTGATACAGCTAATGGGCTAATAGAATGTGTTTCCAAAATGTGAGAAGGCCTACGTGACCAGAAGTAGCTAAGGCCCAAAATAACAATGATGCCCATGCAAGCCCAATCAACAAAAAATATTCAGTCATGCTGTGCCGCACCATGCAGCCCTAAACAAAATTAAGAGATTCCAGAGACACCTAAAGGCTCATTGACACAATTATGACCCCTGTTATAATCCGTGCTTGGCCAACCCATGCAATGTCATGCCACGCCATCCAACCAAACATGTGCCATGCTATTCTGCCGTGGCAGCGCTTAGTTACGTCCCACTTTATAATCTGAGTCATAAGGATCATCCATGCTTAAAATATACACCAAGTCAATGCCTCATTCCATGCCCAAGCCCAGAGAAATCAACAGGTGTGGTGTGTGGAGTTTCTTCTCATGGAATTTAATTTAACTGGCTAAATAATGAATGTAGAAGTCCAACATGTTAAGATCCAATTTAATGGCCCAAAATAATAACGATGCCCATGCAAGTGTGAAAGAACAAAAAATATTAAGTCATGTCCTGCCCCAAACAAAATCAAGAGATTCCAAAAGACGACCCAAAGGTCCATAGAGTCTCTCCTGGGTCATAAAGATCATGCACACTTGGAATGTGAAGCCAGCATAAATCACGAGGTGGATAAGCCAACTCCAAGCTCACTTGTACGATGTGATTTGGAAGGTACATATAAAAAGAAGGCCTGAATTACTTATAATAGTTGGAGCAGGCCCAACCCTAGTTGGAGGAATGTGGGGCCCACAGTCAAGCATAACAATACTACGGGCCAGAGAACATCTATTCTACCCAAATCCCATGCCAATTATCTGTTAAATGCCCAATGGCCTGTTAAATTTCTCTCAAAGCCAAGCACCCAAGAGCCCTCCAAGAAGGAAAAAGGCTCCTCCGATGGGAAGGGTAGGCATTTAATACCACGATCGGAATTATGCTTATAAATAGGGCCTCCCTTCTCCTATAAAGGGGGTTAGAAACCTGGACAGAAGGAAACCCATGCCAATATCCAAACTTCAGCTTTGGATTTGCCAAAGACTTCAGACCAAAAGACTTGACTCCATACAACGCATGCAATGTTTCTCACTACTTAACTATAACTCTTGCTCCTACATCACATGCTCACTAGTCATTCCATTTTGCTGAGATTAATGCTAGATTTCCTTGTCTTTCTCATGATTAGCACCACTGCAGGACCACAATGGGGCCTCACCTGAGCCATCTCTCCTCAAAACATCTCAGGCCAAACTCCCTAATCTTCGAACCCAAGGGTGGTACTCTGCTCTATGTCTCTGCATCACTAAAGAGCAGACAGAATAACCCAACAATGGGGTTCAAAAAGACAGACATACCCCTGTAACATAGATTCTAGTAAGAATGTCAAGGGCATTTAGGTAACTTTCAGAATAAGTCGTCATGTGAAAAGATAAAATCAATTTACACTAGAATGCTAATGCTTAAGTGTACTCCTAAGGGTTAGGGATCTAAGTTTCTATGTTATAGGGTTCAAACCACATTAGATAATTATGTAGTTTCTTGAACAAGAGAATTAAAATTAAAACGTTTTCACACATTATCATTCAAGTTGGACAAGAGGTTGTAAAATATCAAAGATGGACAAAAGATGGACAAGAGGTCAAACAATAACAAAGCAAAAACAAAAGGAGAAAAGAAAAGAAGGAAATACAGACAAGAGCTACCCAACACCAAAAGGAGATCAAATGCCAAACAGCAGATTTCAACTTTTATATGTGTCAGGCTGTCAGCTACAAGCCTACAACATATACTGTTTTCACCCTACATGTGATATTTTACCATGGACAAACTATCTAAGAATTTTATATGTTAAATTGATGAACCATCAATTTAACATCTTCTAAAGTTTCACTGAAAAAAAAAACACATCCCCAAACATTTATAAAGGATTTTTTTTTTACAAAAGAGCACCCCAAGTGAAACACGTATGGGATGCAAGTCAACTTTCTAGACCCAAAGTGCAATTTTGTAAAGTTTCTTGGATTTGGCAAATATGTTGAACACCTTATGAAAATGCACCATGATGGCATGATGGCATAGGCTATAGCAGTAACTACATCAAATGCATGGTGCCTTATTATGCACAAAAACGATGTACTGCAACTTGTGATATACATTGGTCTCTTTGCAATGTACTACTAATTGGCTTTAAAACTAGCATATGCTAAACAACACCCTACTATGTGCAATAAGGTATTATAAATTGCAGTTCTTTACATATAGTTCCAATAAAAATATGGGTAGAGCTGCAATTTGTGATATACAATGGCTTTTGTGAAATGTACTCTACTTGGGTTTAAAATTAACATATTTAGCAATAAATAACAAAGTTCAGACAAAACAAAACAATGTCCAAAAGTTAGAACACTGAATTTGGAACCCTAAACAAATTTTAACCCTGGCATCCATAATATGTTCCCCTATTATTATCCTCAACTGGCCCTTTCATTCATGATCATGGACACAGGTGAGGGGAACTAGTATAGCCTAAGCATAGGCAAGAGTAGAAAATAAAAAATTGAGAGAAAGCCATATATAGAAAATTGTGTACACATGCTGCTAATGCATTTAATCACAAACCAGAAACATTGCCCTTCACATAACCATTAAGTTGAAGCACTAACCAAAAGGTCCCAAGGGGAACAGATAGCTACAGCCCCAGCAACAGGAACCTTGTCGCCATCCTCCCCAAGATATTTTACCTGAAATCAATAAAGTAAACATGAATGTTAACATCACAAGTTATTAAAAGAAAGTAAGAAACAGAGGATGTTAAAAATTAATACTATTTTGGAATTATTTTAAAAGCTAATTAAGTCTTAAGGGCAATAAAAATAGCTCAGTAACTTGCAGGTTCAAAAATTCATAATTACTAGAAAATGAGAATAAAGAGAGATAATGAATTTGACTTCTATGTCATATCAAACATACTACAAGATTCTGTTTCATGTCAAAGATTAGAATACGACTAGAAATGGCAAGGTTGAGTACCTCTACAACGAAAACAAAGTGTTAGCACCTATACTCATTCCAACAAGAATAGTCAAATGCAACAATAAAAGATAAAATCTAGCTTTATAATTACAACAGGCTTAAAATAATAATCTGACATGGTCAAATAACATACCAAAATGTTGGCACCTACACTCAATCCAACAAGAAATAAAGGAGCGTTGGGGTATTCATCATGGAGGTTACTAACAACTGTCCGTAAATCCTCTGTCCATCCAGCATTATAAAAGAAATCGGACTGAAATATTAACAAGAAAACAAACAGGAATTACCAATATATTTCATTGACTTGATGAGAAAACTGATTATTCAAAGAGAAATTGACAATAGCTTGAAAATTACACAAGGGAGAAGCATCATACAACCTACCAAATGTCAGCCTTAGAAGTTAAAACACAATACTAATGATGAACATAGTCGGTAGATTTTTTCAAACACTTCCATTACAAGGGAAATTGATACTAATTTTATTGATTTTAGATCCCAAGAGGAATAAATAAATAAACAATATAAGCCGACAAAACAGTGAGGTACAGAATCAGCCGTCAATTCACTAGAATTTGATAATACTCTTCCATATCACTCACTCAATATTCCTATACAAAGTCTCTTTGGAGATAAGTGTATCCACAAGAACAAAATTTAGCTATAAAAGTCCAATTTCAAAAATGGCCAAAGCCAAGAATATGTATGAATATTTTCTAACCCATTTCTTTCATTTTCTTTTTTGCTTTCTAGAAAATAGCTTATTCCTCTTCTTGTTGAAGAATTCTTTCACAAAATAGCTTGTTCCCTAGAAGATAATTTTTTTCTTTTCTGGTGTGCTCCCCTCCATCAAATTAGTTCATTGCCACTCTCCATGCTTCAAAAGAATTGTATACGCTGAACCACCAAAATACAAATAGCTTCCATATACCAAAGGATTCATTTACTTTTTAATTTTGCTTCTTTTCATATTATACAGCTATCTCTTGGAATTAATCATTGAAGCAAATTTTAAATGATATAGAATTATCAGAATTTTCAAATATCTTATCCCCAAATTACTAACGACCTTGCTAAATTTAAATAGGCCTTATAAGAGTTTGAAGCATTCACAATTTCAGAATTCTGTTGTAAATCATTTTTCCACTCTTTGGTGGAAAGTCCTGATGATCCGATTTTCGAACCGTGAAAGATGATTTGAAAGGCTAGTGTACCAACTATGGTGCACATTTTTGTTTGGTTGATGGTCCATGATAAAATTAATATTTGTGACCCCCAAAATTACCTCTGAGGTTTGGTGTTTTCAATTAAGGTTATGGTATGATGTTCTTTCACTACACAAATTTGGATTAGTTTTTTTTTTCCTTATTGTAGAAGAAACAAAGATTTTATTACAAAAATTTGAACTAAGTTATTCGCTTAGAAATTTATATTCTGTGTTAGTTGTGGATTTTCTGGAAGTAGCTTATAAAAGAGAATTACTATATGGTGTCGGTCCTTTGGATTGTTTTGGTTGGAGAGGAAAAACACAATCTTCGAAGAAAAATAGGTGAATTTAGTTAGGGAACAAAGATCTTTAAGGCATCATCATGGACATCAATGTCAGAATATTTTAGGATATCCCATCCTTGAGTCGGCAGGTGGTACAAAATCATTCCAATGTTTTGTTTCCAATTAAAATAAAATAAAATCTACTTTGTAAACACTGACTGATCTATACCATATCCACATATTCCTAGTACTTTACAAAATCTACGTATAAAAGTAAAGAATTTTTAGCCTCTACATGGCGTGGATTGTAGTGCAATCCCAATCTAGCAGCTATATTTTTATTTTTTATTTTTGGATGCCCCAGTCTGCTATGCGGACACAACTTTGAAACTAGGGTACCCCGCCGAACCCTACAACCTTTGGGAAGCAGGAAACACTAACAAATAGCTAGGGTAGGTACCTTTGGAGGTTTCAAACCTTGGACCACATGGGAGCAAACCATGGGCCTGACCATTCCAACTAACCCAATGTTGGTACACCTTCAATACTTACTCATGAAACATGATATAACAATTTTCTCTAATATCCATGGTGGCTACCAATTTTTTCCAGCGGGCCCAATCACTTGACAGAATCATCAGCAAAGAAAGTTAACCACACCAAAATTATAAGGACTCAAAAAAAGGTACAAAAAGGTTATAAGAAAAGATTCTGTTATAAGGACTTGAAAGCAAATACAAAATGGTTATATTGAAAGAGCTTCTTACAGTGACTGAAATGCCACCCAATCCTCTGTGATTGCTAACAACAACATTCCATCCCTTTTTGGCTGTATTGAAAGCAAGATGCTTTATATACTGCAGCAACAACATCAAGTAACATCAGCCAATCAGCACGTATGCAGACAAAACGTCCTACATACGGCAAAAGCTTATTAAGGAATGAGTTTAAAGAAGATTATCAAAAGTTGAAGCCCTTGTAAATATTTTATTGAATAAAAGAGGCTGTGATTTATATCATAGACTATTTATTGAAGAGTTAAATTGACGAACATGATTCATTCATGTGAGTCCTACATAAGGGAGATATAAACCATTAAAGCTCTTTGTTATAAACTTATCACAATCCCTCTGGTATTAAATCTTCGTAGCTTTAATTTGATAAGATTGTGGTTCAATTGATCTAAATAAAGAGTGGTGAACCTCAACCATTAGAATAGAGTCATGAATTGCATTTATAGATCATAAGAGGCATATTAATGAAAACATTGTAAACATTGAACCGGCACAAGGACGTAAATGGTGAATATGGGCAATCAGAAATAACTGTCTACATCAATGTGCATCTCATATTCACTAAGGTCAAGAGGCTCTTAATCCAAAGAGGAGTGTAGAAGCATATTTTATCTCTGGTCACTTTTACTTACCAATGGATGAGATATTAATAAATCAGTATCTATCTTGGTAAAGAGGCAGCATTGCTGAATCTTACTCATAATCATTAAGTTTCCTATAGAAAAAGAAAAAATAAAGGGTTGCGAAGTGTTTCCTAGTGTCATTGCAATGAAGAAACACATGTGAAGCATAAAACAAAGAAGATAAAATGGCTTTAAACCTAGGAGCTAGGTCCTCCCCTTATTATCGTACTCCTTTTTATGTAGGACAATAGTAAGAGCAGGGAATAAAAGAGAGATCTGAACTCACTCCAACCTTTGCAATCACACCAAATGCATAAAACTTTTACTAAACACAACAAAGGTTCATCAATTTGAACAAGGAATCCGCTTTTAAAACAAAACTAATCATGGAACCTAAAAGCCAACTCCACACTAATAGAGATACAGTAGCACAGTAAACATGAAAATTTGACAAAAAATTCTACCATGCTGCTGCTTCCCAATCTGATAAAATAACGAAAGAACTCTTAAACTCTGAAGCAATAGATGCCCAAGAACGAACCCTTTTCCATAAGTGCTCCACCTCCTCACCAATTATATTCTCAAACACCCTCATATTCCTCTCCACCCATACAACCCAGAAAATTGCCAACATGTAACCCCCTCACATTACAGCATATTACACGAAACAGGAATAGACCAACTTAAGCCTGCCTCCTTGAGTAATCATGAACATAAAGGCTCTCACTCACTTCCAGGTGTGATTGATTAATGCCAGCATATATGGAATGGTGTGGGGCAGTGCAGAGTGTAACTTTGCCGTAGATGGGATGGCCTGGCACATCTTGAATTTAAGATTGGGCCTACTTCTGATTGAAGAACCCCCGAGAATTTAATTCATATTTTGGCTGAGGATAGGAATCTATTCCAGGCCCAGGTTTGTTTGTAAGTAGTTTTGTGTTTTGGCCCCCATTGTAACCAAAAAAAAAGAGTAAAGTCCTTGCAAAGATCTTAAAGTTCCCCTAATGAGCTATTTAGTAACAAGTTTTTAACAGCCCATTTTCTGTAGCTCAAATTACATTGGAATAATGTCGAAATTGGAAGGTTCTATCTTAAAGTTTTTTTGACGAAAAAAACAAAAGAAAATGATCATGAAACCCAGCCGAGACTCCAAGTTTCAACATTTCTCCTTTAAAGTTTCTTTAGGCATTTAAATGCTATTTTAACTTCTTACTTAGATTAGATAAAAAAAATTCATTTGAATCAACTATGTTAACATGAAGATTATATTCCTAGAGACACCAGAACTACAACTGGAAGCATTTACAGACACAATAAAGAATCTGCGTACCAATGAGGGTTTAGTCGTAAGGTTTGCTCCAACATGGTCTGAGGTTCAATTCTTTAAGGTACCTATCAAGCTATTTGCTAGAGTTTCCTACCTTCCAAAGATTGACCCAGTTTTAAACCCAAGCCTGTGATGTGGCTTTTGGGGATTCTGGTTATAAAATAAAAAATAAAAAAAAGCAAATACAGAACAAAGATGAGTGAAAAAAAAAATTTAAAGATGAAGCTTACAGCAGCATCAGAATCGCTGGTTAATCCAGGAATCACCAGCACGATAGGGGTGGTGTCACCTTTTGGAAAAGCATTGTTCGTGCTAAAAACATCTCCCGAAACTGCAGTATAGCACATACATGGATCAAAAAATAGAGAGGATTCACAATAATTAATACCACAAAATCAAAAGTGACATAACACTTTAGGCAAGATCTTGATATATAAATATGTTATGCAGTAAACAGATAATCGGGAGTTGTCTGGCAAGTTTACTAAGTACAAACTAGTAATTAAGTTTGGGATGATCAAATGGATCTGTCTGATAGTTATTAATGATGTAAGGGGAGTCTGTCCGGTTGGGGAGTTTAAAGAGTGTTTGTCTAGTTGGTATTAATGCTTTCTGGGGATTAGTTACTACAAAGGATGTCCATCTAAAGCCAACTGCACCCCCAGTTCAACCAGGTGAATTGACTTTCAGTACCCTTCAGTGAAGAAGGAAAGATGAAACAGATGTTTAAGAGAAATAAGTTGAGGGTATGATAACCAGCCACCTTCATGTAACCAACACAAGTAGGAAATTACAAGAACGACCCTAGTAAGTCTAGCATAAAATAACAGAACAACATAGAAATTAATCTAACACAAACTAAAATTGATAATGGAGAAATTTTAAAACCCAACCTGCCAAAGTGAAAAAGCTGGGAAGGAAGGAATCTTTCAAAACCAAACAAGTTCTCTTCTTCTTCTCTCTCTCTCTCTCTCCCCTCCCCACCACCACAACCACACACACACACACACACACACACACACACACACACAAACACACACACACACACACACACACACTTCCTTTCTCCCGGATCATTTTGTTTTCCCAAGATTTTCTGAAAATTTCAGCAATATTGGAAAAAATATTGTCAAAGTTTCAGTTTGATCCAAAATTCCCATAAAAGTCCATTTCCCCTGTTTCAAGCCAATGCCGACATGGGAAAGATAAGTTGACGACATTCTGTAAAGAAAACAATTTACCACCTTTTCCATAGCACTTCAACTCTTCAGTTCAAAAGGTTTGCTTATATTGCAAGTTCAGGAAAATATTTTTATGTTAAAGATGTTCATGCCCTTATTGTAAGAAAATTGGACACATCCTTTCTAGGGCTACCCAACATGTATTCCAACGATCAGAACGATCTATGTTTTAGGTTATACTTCCAGCGTTATCCTTCAATAAATCGTCCGGATCTGAAGATGTGGCCATCTAAAATGTGAAGGGAAAAAAAAAGCTTTTCGTTCGATAAAACTGAAGCAAAAATATGGATAATCAAATGGCTCCACATTTTCAGATTTAGCTGATTTTTTGCAAGTATAACCCTTGAAGAGAATCTAAAAACTGAACGGTTCCGATCATTAGTTTACAGCACAGAAATAAGATGTCCTTAATTAAGAAAAATAAGGACATCCTTTCTATAGAAAGCCTCAAGGTCAAACTATGGAACAAATGAAGTCATCAATTTCTATAATCAGCGTACAATCTCAAAATAAAATAGATGATCCCAAGTAATGAACCAATTACAATACAACTTACAACTGCTTTCTATGATAACATTGTGATGCAGGAACATCTAATGGACTTTCCGAGTCTAAGGGGGCTTGTTAGCCAGTAAGGGTAAGTATTAGCAATTTTAAATTATTAAGTTACTTTGATATTTGTTTTCCTATTCCAATTAGGATTTGGTTTCCTTTCCAGTTTGGTTTAATTTCCTTTGTCGATTAGGTTTCCCTTTATGCTAGGGTTTGATGGCTATATAAGCCTAGTTATGATTGTAATAAGGGTCTTTTATCAACTTTATTCAGAAATTTCATATTATAGAGCTTCCTTAGGTCTCTATACCCCAGAACTCAACAATATTTGTTCTGACTTCTATCCTATTGCTTTATCCGCCTATTCTCTGTGTTCCCTATTCTACCCGGTGGACACATTGTCACTGAGGAATTAACAATTAATATTTGAACATGAAAGGCTGTATTTTACAGACTAAGAAGCACTATAAAATCTAAATACCAGCCTACATCACACATACTATCAACAGAAGCCAATCTGGGTGCTAAATAGTACATTATATGAGGACACAATACAAGACTGAAGAAAAAATAAGATACCAAGAAGTTTAGACTTTAAATGGTAAGAAAGTAAAAATGTAAGAAACAATCAATTCAGAAACATATAAGTAAAATGATAATGAGTATAAATTATCATGCATTCATTAATGTCTACAAATTGATATATGTATATGGTCATTACTTTCAGGTAAACAAACAATAGTTACCATCAGAACTCAGTAGCCAATCCAAAGCAACAGTTCCGCCATCAGATAGATTAAAAAGTTTTCTGAGACAGAATATACATGACTATCTGTTAGAGGAAAGCATGAACCAAAATTCTAGAGAAAAAAGAATCTCTGTGACAGTTGTATAACCTGTGTAGAAAAAAAAAACATATTTAGAAGAAACACACAAAATTGTAGTATAAATAGGCTATTAAGAAACAGTTATTTTTTTATGAATATAATTCTAGGACTCCGGAATTTGGACTCAACAAACAATAAGAATTTACTAGTCTTTTACTATTTTTAAAAACTGAAGCCACATCCGAAGAAATTTAGCACTAACAACACAGCAGCATTGGGTTTTTTTTTTCTCCAGTGGCACAGTTGATGAAATAGTACTCAAAATATTCCACCGAAAACGCATGCGCACAAATGCGGCAGACCCGCCACACAAAAGTAACCATAAATTCCAAATCCTGAACTGTCCCAGATGGTGGAATAGTGAAATGTAAAACAAGGACAATTGCTCACAAAGCACTAGAAACAAAGCCTTCACTTTTTAGTGATTTTGTACCTTCGGTAGCTGAAAGCAGGAGGCCGCCCAAAGAAACTGAGGAAAACAGTCTGAAGATGAGGGCTTGAGAGCCATGGCGTCGCCAAATACCTGCAAACCAATCCATATATCCAAAAAAAAAAGTGAATTAAAATCAATTGAAAAGGAAAAATAATTCAACAAAAATGGAAACTAGTTGGTTATTGTTAGTATCGGGACCTGGCATGGAGAATCCGGCACTTGGAAACGACGCCATGGTAGATAGGGGAGGAGGGATTGTAGGTCAAGCTGACGGGGCTGCCTCTGAAGCCATTGAAGAGGTCTTGGAGGAAATGGAATTCGAGGAAATGGTAGAGAAATGCGAAGGAGAATGCGAGAAAGGCGAAGAAGTAGTGAGAAATGGGAATTAGAGAGAGATCGTTGAGCAAAAGTACGTAAGGGTTTTCCGAAACCTCGCCTAGGACCCTGCAATCCATGACCGGAGTTTCTCCCTTCTTTTTTTTCTTTTTTCTTTTTTTTTGGCCAGAGAGTTTCTCTCTCTTCCGATGATGATGGTTTTGGAGTGAGAGCAAGACCACGTTTTGTAGTGTGAGCAAGAAAACGTGTCGTTCCATCCAAACAAAAAAGAAAACGTGTCGTTTCTAAAAGCAGTCATATATTTCTGTCCAGAAATCGTGTCGTTTCTAAAAGCAGCCTTTTTAAAAAAAAATAGAAAATTTAAATAAAGAAAAAAGAAGCATTATAAGAGGGAGAAAGTCTTGCATATGGCCTCCCTCTGACGTAGGGATTGCAAAAATCTCCACGGGGTGGGTACTGGTCGGGCTCCCGACTTTAATAGGTGGAGATTTCTAGATCAAATAGGTATCAGATACGGAGATCTTCAAACTTGAAAAATCCCCTATGTGTATGGGGAGGGGATGGTATTGGTGTCCCCGTCCTTGAACCCGACCCGAAAATATATATGTTTATATTTAAATAAATACATATATAATTATAATATTTATGTTTAACTCTAAGTTAACCTCCCTTTCATATTTCTTCCTAATCTTCTTTGGAATTTCATATCGATGTGATTTTGAATAGTTGAATTGAACTTTATTGTTAATTTGGATGTGTTGAATAATAATTTAATATGAAATTTAATGTTAAAATATATGATAAATATTTTTTATGCAAAAAAATTCGGGGATTCAGGGCGAGTATGGGGAATAGTCCCCTGACGGGAACGGGGATGGGGATTCCCCGAAACCTATTAAATGGGGATGGTTCGGGGACAGGGGAGGGGATGGAGAGCGAGGACGGGGATGGTATTGTCATACCCGGCCCCTACCCGACTCGTTGCCATCCCTACTTTGATGTGGGTTTTCTTTATAATTTTCTTTTTTTCGCATTAGAGCAGCTCTACCGAGGAGCCCAAGCCCGAGGCTGGGGGGAGGCCACGCGAAAAACCCAGTTTCAGCTGGCCACTTTTGCTCAGGTTGGTTGTGGGACCCACGAAGATGGGCTGGCCCAAAGGCAAGTCTCGCCCGACTTGCAGCCCGAGAGGAGGATGACGTCAGCGCGCGGTTCAAATTTTTTTACCGTTCTCGCTTGCACTGATGCCATCCCTGCGAGTTTTCAACGGCTAAAAGACACGTGTCGTCGCCTGGGCGCTCCGATCTACTTCTCCTCCTCCAATCCAACGGCTGGCCTTTTTTTGGCAATAAAATTATGAAAAAAATTCAATTTAAAAAAAAAATACCAAAAAATTCTGAATTTTTTTTTTCTATAAATACCTATCAATACCCTTCACTTTCAACACCAATCCTCATACATTTTCTTATACTTCTACTATTATTCACTCTTTACTCAACATTTTATTCTCTTTCAATTGTATTTTTATTTCTTATCTTTATGGCTTCTTCTATCAAAATCGGAGGGGCATGGAGCACCATGGAAGATGTTTTCTTGTCTGAGTGTTGGGTCCAAATTAGTCATTGTACTGTGTCAGGCAAAGATGAAATTTTGTCATATGTGGAAAAAAATTCATGCCGAATTTTGTGAAAGAATTCAGAGGTCGACTCGTACGAAAATGGCATTGTCTAGTGGGTGGAAAATTCTCAATAAAGAGATGCCTTGGCAAAAGCGAGGGACAACCATAGAAGCGGGAAAAATCTTAGTAGCAAGGTAAATATTTTGTAATTTTCATTTTATTAAGTTTAATGTCCTAATATATATATATATATATATATATTTTAATGTTTCTTGCATTTTCATTATTTTGTTAATATTTTTTGCATTTTCAATCTTTTCTTAATATTTCTTGCACAAATAATATTTTGTTAATATTTGTTGCATTTCCAATATATTTGTAAGGTTAATTGCATTTCCTTTTTCTTTTTTTTATGTTACTTGCATTTCCAATATATTTTAAATATTTCTTGCATTTCCATTATTATTTTTTTGTTAATAGATTATGCAAGCGCAAATGTGGTTTGGTGCAATTGGGCAAGGCAAAAAAACTTTCAACCATCATGAATGTTGGGAGGTGGTGAAAAATTGCAAACGCTTCAGAATTATTCCCACAGGTCCCCCTATTATGTTAAACGAGACATCACTGCATGATTCAACGACATCAGATTCACCTCTCGATTTCCTATGAGTCAAGACTCACCCATCGAAAAGGAGCCAAGGCCCATTAGCTGAAAAGCTGCGAAGGCGAAGAAATGGAGTAATTCTAGCAGTAATACATCAAAAAATTTGGAGGAAATTGCAAGGCAGAGTTCCATAAGAGTTGCAATGGAGCAGAAACACCAAGTGAACGAGATGGCAATTCGAGTAGAATATGTACAATAAAGGGAGTATTTGCACAAAAAACGCATTGACAAGAAGGATCGGGAAACCATGGCCATGGATACAAGTCATATGTCCCCTGAACCAAAACAATTTTGGAAGCTAGAACGAAGGGATGTTATGAGAAGAAGACTTTTCCGTGACGATGGACCTACCAACACGGTTTGGTTAAATGATTAAAACCATTAAATTAGTTGGCATACCTTTTATTTATATGTATTTTTCATGTTTTGTATTAAAGTTGTTGTAATTCATGTATTTTATTTTAGTAGTAATAATTCTTAATGACTTGTATTGGCTTTCTTTATTTAATAAACAAAGCATTCAATAAAATACCTTTTTATTTAACATATTCTATACATCAAACAAAACATAATTAAAAGGAAAAACCACAACCAAAGCATAATAAAAATTTAAAAAAAACTAGAACCAAAGCACAATAATAAAAACAAACCACAACCAAACCATAATTAAACAAAAAAAACAACACAACCAAACCATAACTAAATAAAACCTAACCAAAGCATCTATGCTCCATCATTCACCATCATTAACTTTCACCGCTCATAGATGCTCCATCAAGTCAACTTGACACCTTTCATGAATATAAGAAGATTGCATCTCTGTATGTCGATCTATCATACGGGTCATAAAACGACCATCCATAACCAACGGTTTCTGCTCCAATGGTTCTCCACTTGGCCCCATGGGCCTTTCATAAATTCGTGTCAAGGCCATGTTCATGGGATCCGGTTCGTGGACCTCTGCAACATTGTAATCATACTCATTCTCCGCAATCATATTATGGAGGATCATGCAAGTCATCATAATGGTTCTCAGCACTTCCTCATCAAACATACGCGCTGCACCTCAAATAATCAACCACCAAGCTTGGAGGATGCCAAAACACCTTTCGACATCTTTCCTGTATCCTTCTTGATAGGAAGCAAATAATCTTTGCTTCTGGGATTGAGGTTTCAAAATGGATTTGACGAATGTGGTCCACCTCGGGTAGATGCCGTCAGCTAAATAATACCCCGTCTGGTAGACGGTATTGTTGATTTGATAGGTGATTTTCGGGCCTTCATCTTTCAAAACATCATTGAAGACCGGGGATTGACCTAGCACGTTGAGGTCATTTTGAGATCCGGCAACTCTGAAGAAGGCATGTCAAACCCATGTATCGAATCCAGCAACGACTTCAAGGATGATACTTTTTTGGCCCTTTCTATTTCCGTAATCTCCTTGCCAAGTAGTTAGTCTATTCTTCCATTGCCAATGCATGCAGTCGATGTTACCAATCATTCCTGAAAATCCTCGAGCTTCGGCTTTTTATAGAAGCCTTTGGAGGTCCCTTGGAGTAGGTCTGCACAGGTAATCCCTAGTGTTCACAGTTTCGACTGCATCACAAAATCTTACCAAGGCCTCCAACGTAGTGGACTTCCCCATTCGGACAATCTCATCCACCTGATCAGCAGATGAACCATACGCCAACATACGTATAACAGCTGTAAGTTTTTGCTCCAAAAGAAGTCCCAAAACCCCAGCAGCATCACACTTTTGAACAAAGTATGCATCATAATTACAAATATCATGCATGACTTTATTGAACAAATGGGGTTGCATTCTATATCACCTTCGAAAATCAACATCAGAGTACAAAGAAGTTGGGATAAAATAATCTTCCAAAAGATTCTTACCCCGAGAATGCCTATGTCTGTCCACATTCGGGCCATGGCCGACTTGTGAACCACGGTGGCAACCATGGTTCTCTTCATCAAGCAAAGCCACTGCTATGACAACTTATTGATCTTCTTCTCTGCAACCTTTGCCTTTCAGCTCGTCTACGGCTTCTCTCATTTGTTTCTCGCTCTTGCCTCTCCAAGCATCTCCTTATGTCTTCCATTCAGAATGGAGTATGAATTCTAAACTCTAAGAAATGAAAATATAGAAAGATGTGGTGTGAGAGGTATGAGCTGAGCCTTTGGTTTTATAGAAAATTTTGGCCAGATAGAGATGACACGTGGCTTGATTTTAGAGGATGAAAATCTTATCTGAAATTTAAAATTTGAAATTTGAATGTTGAAATTCATCCGAAATTTGAAATTTATCTAACATTTGAATTTTGAAATTCATCCGAAATTTGAACCCAAAAATCTTATCCGGAAATTTTATCCGATTATGAGATATGAATAGTCTTGACACGCAGGAACCCAAAAATATTATTCAAATTAATTATTGAGGTAAAAAAATTTGTGAAAAAAACAACAAAAAAAAAGAATAGTAATTGCCCTTTGTCATGGCAATGGGTGGAAACATACAATGCTTTTTGCAATGGCAACCACTATTCACATGAATAGTGGCTACCCTAGCCCCCCTTGCCATGACAAAGGGCAAATGAGTGGAGTTGCTCTAAAACATATATATATATATATATATAGACGACTGCAGCCTCCCACCCTCAAACGTCTTTCGTATACCAACTTCTAAAGAGAGTGGCTGACCTACTTTTGCACCTGGTTCATCGGTGCACCAACTTTTAAATAATAATAAAAATATATGTGTTAAATGGGCTTTCCAGGTAACTGGTCAAAGGTATGGGTTTAATGCAATTGCATTGCAAAATGCAATTGGTTCCAGGGTGTAATGCAATTGGTTCCAGGGTATAATGCAATTGTATTGCAAAATGCAATTCGTTACAATTCATTCAATTTCGTCAATTATTTCAATTAATTCATTTATTTCACAAAACTTGCAAGTATGGGGTTGAGGCTGGTGTTCATGATTAATTCAATTATTTCACAACATTTATTGGTAGGCTTTTCCAATTAGCCAAACTGAATTTCTTTTCGTTAACTTGTAACAAAAAATAATAAACCTTTATTAACTACAATTTTTCGTGTATAAATAGTTGTTTTGTTTTGTCCCTCAATAAAAAAAAACTAAAAGAATAATAAAGTTTCATTTCATGGTAATGTAGAGAATTCTCTTTATGCCTTTTGATTTCCCAAAGAATTTATGCAGCTTTCACTTTAAGAAAAAAAAAAATAACAATTTTTATATTCTTATGACAAATTAAGATTTATGTGGCTTTCCGAAAAACTTAAGAACCTTTCTTAAAAATAAAAATGAAAGTAAAGACAATCAAATTCTTATCTTTGTAGGATTGTGCGTTTATTTTTATTTTTAATCAAAGAGAAACTTCATTAGATAAAATTCAACAATACAACCAAAGACACCAAATATGACATCAAAAGCAACAATCCTTTGAGGGAAGCTGTATTGTTTTGAAGAAATATTTTTTTTTAATGTTATAAGTAAATATGTTGAAATATTTTTTTTTAATGTTATAAGTAAATATGTTTTCTTAACTAGAATAATCCATGGTACCCCAATGATAGACTAGGCAAGAAAGAAAATTAATCTAATGTTAATACACATGAGAGTAGTTTTTCAAATTAGCATCATAACATAGCCCTAGAGGAATCCTTTATTATTATTATTATTATTATTATTATTATTATTATTATTATTATTATTATTATTATTATTATTATTAAATTTATTTTTATTTTTAAATTTATCTTTTACAAATACAATGTTAATTTTATATTCCTTATCTATAAGGATTCTCTTTATAAGTGTTCTCTTTCGTTAATTGAATCTTAAAAATATAAAAGTGTGTAATATTAAGGTAGTTGGACCTTGAACAAGTAAAACTATTCCTTATTCTTGTAAAAACAAGGATTTACAAGATTATTCTTGTAAAAACAAGAATTTACAAGATTAAGGACAAAGGGTGCCATAGCGTCGTACAGCAAATCACTAAACTTGTAACTTACAAGTTTGGGGTAGCAGTTTAGAAGGTTATGCACCTGGATTATAACATTAGGGTTCACCAAATCCATAATGTTGTAAATCACCATTTTATAAGGATATGAATCCATATTACAAGGAATTGGTAATGGAGGACCTTAGTGATTTAAAATGGGTCTTTATTCTAGTAAACAATTTTGTTAAAAGTTTAAGGACCGAGAGTACCATAAGGTCCAAAGAGAATCCCTAAACTCGTAACTTACAAGTTTTTGGCAACAATTTACAGGGTTTTACACCTCGATTACAACAATAAGGTTCACCCAATTCATAATGTTGTAAATTAGCCTTTTACAAGGATATGGATCCACATTACAAGGAATTGGTAATCGTGGACCTTTGGGATGTAAAATGATTCCTTATTCTAGTAAACAATAATTTACAAGATTAAAGACCGAGGGTACCTTAACATTGTAAAGCGAATCACTAAACCTGTAACTTACAAGTTTGGGGTAGCAGTTTAGAAGGTTTTGCACTTGGATTATAACGTTAGGGTTCACCCAATTCATAATGTTGTAAATCACCATTTTACAAGGATATGGATACACATTACAAGGAATTAGTAATGATGGACCTTAGCGATGTAAAATGGGTCATTATTCTAGTAAATAATTTTGTTAAAAGTTTAAGGACCGAGGGTACCATAACGCGATAAAGAGAATCCCCAGACTCGTAACTTACAAGCTTTTGTAACAATTGACAGGGTTTTGCACCTTGATTACAACATTAGGGTTCACCAATTCATGATGTTGTAAATCAGCTTTTTACAAGGATATGGATCCACATTACAAGGAATTGGTAATGATAGACCTTTAGGATGTGAAATGGGTCATTATTCTAGTAAACAATGGTTTACACGATTAAGGACCGAGGGTCCTTAACGTCGTAAAGCGAATCACTAAACTTGTAACTTACAAGTTTGGTGTAACAGTACAGAAGGTTTTGCACCTGGATTATAACGTTAGGGTTCACCCAATCCATAATTTTGTAAATCATCATTTTACAAGGATATGGATCCACAATACAAAGAATTGGTAATGGTGGATCTTAGCGAGTAAAATGGGTCATTATTCTAGTCAACAATGCTTTACAAGATTAAGGACTGAGGGTACTATAACGTCGTAAAGAGAATCCCTAAACTCGTACCTTACAAGTTTTTGGTAACAATTTACACAGTTTTCCTCCTGTATTACAACGTTAGGGTTCACCCAATCCATAATATTGTAAATCATTTGTTTACAAGGATATGGATCCACATTATAAGGAATTGGTAATGGTGGACCTTAGCGATGTAAAATAGGTCATTATTCTAGTAAATAATTTTGTTAAAAGTTCAATAATGTCGTAAAGAGAATCCCTAAACTCGTAACTTACAAGTTTTTGGTAACAATTTACAGGGTTTTGCACCTCGATTACAACATTAGGGTTTACCCAATTCATAATGTTGTAAATCACCACTTTACAAGGATATGGATCCACATTAAAACGAATTGGTGATGGTGGACCTTAGCGATGTAAAATGGGTTCTTATTCTAGTAAACAATGCTTTACAAGATTAAAGGATTGAGGGTACCATAACGTCGTAAAGAGAATCCCTAAACGTGCACCTTACAAGTTTTTGGTAACATTTACACGGTTTTACTTTTTGGATTACAACAT